>NC_046662.1:69884130-69896112 GCF_010883055.1 Belonocnema kinseyi | reverse complement strand
CTGACTGAAAACAGATGATTTGGAGCGATTCGCGCGCCATCTGTTGGTCATTCTAAGGACTTTTTGAACTACCCTCGTATATGAAAGCCAGCTGAAGATTTTTTTTTACCATTCCTCTACTATAATCATGCCATCAAGGGCGGTTTTGTTTTTTCTTTGAAAAAGTATCACTGATAATGAATGAGGAAAAGCGAGTTAAAAGGGACTAGACATCATGCAGAAATTCGTGTACCACTTCTCGACTATCGTCAAGGATGTTTTTAAAAACAAACGAAAAATTTTCTTTACAAAAATTTAATTTTCAAACCAAAAATATGACTTATCAGCAAAAAAAATCAATTTCCCGCGAAACTAATGCATTTTTACCCAACAAAAATGAAATTTCAAACTAAAAAATTTTTGTTACCCAAAAAAGGCAAATTTTTAACTGACAAATATCAATCTTAATAAATAGAAAAGTTTTTTTTTCTGTAATAAATTAATTTTAAACAAAAAAGTAGTTTATCTTTTACCCAACTTGTCGAATTTTCATTTTAAAAAGTTTATTTTTCAAGAAAATAATGAAACTTTCAACCAAAGAGAAGAAATTTCAACTTAAAATATAAATCATCAACAAAAAAAGGGATTTCTTAACAAAGAGATTCGACCAAATCTTTCAAACAAATTAGTTGCAAACTCAAGCAACGAAGAAAAAGTTTTAACCAAAAAGTTGCATTTTCATTAAAAAACCTGAAATTTCTTCTAAAACAGATGAAGCTTTAAATCAAAAAGATAAATTTACAACAAAAAAATAATTGAATTTTCGGTTGAAAAAGATTTCATTCGAGTATTCACCGTCATAATAAGAAATTTTAAACAAGAAATAATTTTTGACGAAAACATTAAATTTTCATTCCAAGAAGACGAATTTTTAACCAAAGAAGACGAATTTTTAACCGAAAAAGATGACTTTTTGACAAAACTGTTGAATTCTCTACCAAATAGTTGCATTTTCATCAAAAAAAGATGAAATTTCTCTTGAAGCAGCAGAATTTTTGCTTAAAAAAAAGTTGAGTTTTCATCAAAAAAAGATTCCAGCTGACTCTGCAAGCTTAAAAATTGAATTTTTTTAAACAAAAAATAAGTTTCTGCGAAAAAATTGAATTTTCAAACTAAAAAGACGAATTTTTCAATAAAAAATCATGAATTTTTAACAAAATAGATGAAGTCTCTAAAAAATAGTTACATTTTTATAGAAACAAGATTTCATTTTTTATTAAAACAGATGAATATGTAATAAAAAATGACATATTTTTTATAAGTGGAACTTTCATCCAGAAAAGATTTTATTTCATTGTTCCACATCAAAATATAAATCTTAAACAAACAGTACATTTTCAACGAAATATAAATTTTCAAGAAAATAGGATAACAGTTTAATTTCGAACCAAACAGTTGCCTTTATCGAAAAAGATTACATTTTTCTTCAAACGGATGGATTCTTAATTAAATAAAAACAAAAACAAATTTTAAACAAAAGTTGAATTTTCATCCAGAAAATATTTCAGTTCTTTTCTCAACATCCAAATATTATATTCAAACAGTAGAATTTTCAACCAAAAGTTATGACTTTTAACGAAATTGCTGTATTTTCAACCAAACGTTTGCATTTTTGTCCACGAAAGACGTAATTTCTGCTAAAGCGCGTGAATTTTATAATCAAAAAGAGAAACTATCGAAAGAAGAGTTTAATTTTTAACCAAAAAGTTCCTTTTTTATTCAAGAAAGATGCAATTTCTCCTAAACAGATGAATTAAAATAAAACCCCTTTTAAAAAATAGTTAAATTTCCATCCGAAGAAGATTCCAATTCACTTTACAACAAAATAATTCAAAATGTTAATATTAATTTATTAAAATTCGTGATTCTTCGATTCAAAATAAAATTGTTCAATTTTAAACGCTTTGAATTACAAATGATACAATTTTAACTCCTTTCTAATAAAATTTTCCAATTTGGAACGCATTTAATTAAAAATAATATAGTTTTAATTTCTTCGATTATCAAATTATCGAATTTTATTAATTGTATTTGGAAAATATTTCCATTTCAACGTTTTGAACTTGTCCTATTTTCGAAATTTTCTTATAATCTTAAATTGTTGAAATTCGCGATTCTTATATTTAAAATCTTTTCTAATAAAATTGTTTAATTTTCAAAATTTAATCTAAAAGTGTGAAATTTGGAATGCTTTTAATTAGAAATAATATTAATATTGTAAAAGCTTGCAAAAGCACACAATGGAGAAATAAATAAATCAATCAATCAATCTAGAAATAATATCATTTGGAAAACTTGTATTTCATCTCTTTTCCCCAAGAGGCGCTACAGACGATGCCAACTAGAGTTCTTAAATTCCCGAGAATTTAACCGAGAATATGACAGAATTTAAGAGAATTTAAAATAATTTAAGAATTTATGATTTTTAACAATATTTTTATTGTTCTGGTTATATCAGCGGTTGAGTATACATTATTTTCTAGCTTAGACATATTCAGGAATTATAGTGTTTCATATACTTAAAGATTTTTAAATGTATTAATTTATTAAAAAAAAAAAAAAACCAACAAAAAATTCCCAACAAAAAAGTGTCATAGTTTAAAATTCAATTTAAAAAAGATGAAATTGATATAAAAAAAAAAGAAATTTAAAAACGACAAGGTACATTTTTAACAAATAAAGATTTTTCACACAAGAAATAAATAAAGTTCATATAAATTGTTGAACTATTAGCCCAAGACGAATTTTTTCTACAAAAATTTAATTTTTAAATAAGAAATATGAGTTTTCAGCAAAAAATTAATTTTCCGCGAAACTGATGCATTTTCACGCAAAAAAAATGGAAATTTCAAACTAAAAAATCATTTTCTGACAAAAAAAACGCGAATTTTTAACTAAAAAATATCAATCTTAAAAAATGGAAGTTCCATTTTCTGTTAAAAAATGAATTCAAAACAAAAAAAAGAAGTGTTTTCCACTAAACAGCTAAATTTTCAACCAGACATAAGCCTTTAATACAAAAAATTCACAATGTAGCTTAACTCTGACCCAAGTAGTTGAATTTGCAATTAAAAAAGATCAATTTATAACAAAATAATTAAACTTTTAACCAACGAGATAACTTTTTAACTTAAAATGTAAATCTTTAACCAAAAAAAAGTGATTCCTTAACAAAGCGATTCAACCAAATGTTTTAAAACAATTAGTTGAATTGTCAAGCAAATAAGAAGAATTTTTAAAGAAAAGTTGCATTTTCATTAAAAAAATGAAATTTTTTCTATAACAGACAAAGTTTTAAATCAAACAGATAAATTTTGAACAAAATATTTGAATTTTCCGTTGAAAGAGATTTTAGTCGAGTTTTCACGATCAAACTATGAGTTTTTTTAACAAGAAATAATATTCTACCAAGAAAATTGATTTTTCAATCCAAAAAGAAGAATTTTTTCAACCAAAAAGGATGAATTTTTAACAAGATTGTTGAATTCTCTAGAAAATAGTTGCATTTTTATCAAAAAATATGAAATTTATCTTAAAGCAGAATAATTTTTTATTATAAAATAAGTTGAGTTTTCATAAAGAAGATTCCAGTTAAATCAGTAACATTAGAAATTGAATTTTTGTATGTAACAAAAAAATAAGTTTCTACGAAAAAAATGGATTTTTCAATCCAAAAAGACGAATTTTTTCAACCAAAAAGGATGAGTTTTTAACAAGATTCTTGAATTCTCTAGAAAATAGTTGCATTTTTATCAAAAAATATGAAACTTATCTTAAAGCAGAAGAATTTTTTATTATAAAATAAGTTGAGTTTTCATAAAAAAAATTCTAGTTAACTCAGTAAGATAAAAAATTGAATTTTTGTAAGAAAAAAATAAGTTTCTATGAAAAAAATTGAATTTTCAATCTAAAAAGACGAATTTTTTAATAAAAAGGGATGAATTTTTAACAATTAGTTCAATTCTCTGCCAAATAGTTGCATTTTTATCCAAAAAAGATCAATTTTGTACTAAAGCAGATGCATTTGTAATAACCGAAAAGTTAACGAGAAGTTAGCGAAAAAATTTAATTTTCTATGAAACAAAATAAATTCTGAGATTCTCATAAATTCTCAGAGAATTTATTTCTCGGTTATATTCTCGGTAATATTCTCATTTGCATTACCGTTCTCAAAGTAATATAACAGGCTCAGAACTCTAATGACAACTAACTAAATCCGAATCTATGCATCGAAATTTTCCAAAGGCAGCTGGGAGTGGGATCTTCTTTTTCATTCTAACAGTGTTAAATAATTAATGAGCTACTGCTTTGCATATTTTAAATTCCCGAATGTGTCTGAGCTCTAAAATAATTTATACTCAACCACTGATATAACCTGAACAATAAAAATCCGCCCGCTTCGCGGACACATTCTGGTAGCGCGCTACGCGCGCAGCTCGCTTCGCGACTGTTGGTTCTCGCGCTTCGCGCTCGATAATATATTTACCTCGCACTGCGCGCTCGGTCTTTTATATATTTCTTACACTTGTGCACAGATTTTTTCAAAGCAAAGGTCAAAACGTCGACAACAGTAATTTGGTGATAGTGACTTCTTTTTTGTTAAAGCTCCTTTGGCTTTAACGAATACATTCTCATCACGTATCTCGTGCTTCGCACTCGAATTTGTATCTCAACTTGTATATCATTTCCATAAATGTATATTATTATAATTCATAACATGCATTGATATTAAAACAGACGTACTTTCATTGTCTCTTTTTAAAAAATGCGAATTCCTTAAAAAAATTGTTATCAAACATTTTGCTGCAACTTGTGCCGGTTTTTCAAAAACTGAATTTACTTATTTCCAATTTTATTTTTATGATTTAAAAGTAGCACAGACAAACGAAACATCAGCCTTACCTTTTTTCAACTTCTAAATTAAATCCCTACCTCAGTGACCCACAAAACTTCGATTAACGAGTGTTTGAGGGCGGGGGTGGGAGGCGGTTAGTTTTCACCAAGAGTCATAGCTGGTTAGCGTTTTATGCTGAGAATTTCAACCAACCTTCAGCAGCGTTGTGTTAGATAGGAGTTCATATGATCTCATATTTTCACATTCCCGGCCCACAGTGGGAAACACATGTCATTTTTGGTTCAAAATAACGTACAGCCTACAAATATTAAGCGAGTTGAACAAAAAAAAAATTTGAAAAAAGCTGTTAAGATTTCGAAGAGAGTTGTCGACCCTGATTTTTCAACTAGGTTTTCAATTTTTAATAAATAGACAAATAAGACAAAAAAATGGCCATTTTATCTATTTGACATTCACAGTGCTCGTCAATAACAGGAAAAGTGTTAAAATCGCCTAAGTTTCATAAACTAATATTAGCTAAATATGTTCCAATATTATATATATTATTAAACAATAAAATTTTTTATAAACAAATTATTTCTTGAAAAAATGTTTTCTATGATTTTCCATAATCATACATTTTTTTCTAGTTATATTGCAAGACATATGAATGGAAATTATATGATATTAAGCAGAATTTCTCAAGATCATAATTTTTCATATTATAAACAAATTTTATGAACAAATGCAGTAATCAGGCATTTTTCGACAGATAAATTCGTTTTTTTCGAGGAACATTTTTTTAAATTCGAAACTTTATGATATTTGCCACAAAATTCATAATCAGACTGAAATCGAGAAAAAAAAGAATTTGTCCGTCCACAGATGCCCGAATAGTGAATTTGTTTATTAAATTTGTTTTTAAAAATCATAAAATTTGCCATCTCATCATGAAGGCTGCCGAACTCATTATGAAGATCCCAATTACAAGTCTAATAACGAAACAGAAAAGAATTTTTCCGTCGACAGATGTCGCAATAATGCATTTGTTTATTAAATTTGTTTTAAAAAACTCATAAAATTGATTAAAAAATTACGAAAGATTCATCAACAAATCATGAATTTTACTAAAATCATCATAAACTTCCAAATTGAAAAACATTAAACTATGGAAAATCGTTCCAAAAAAAATTTTTAACAAATTGTTTTTGTATATTGTCTAATATTTCAATATCTTTAACTAATGCTATTTTATGCAACTTAATCGAGTTGAACCATTTTTCTGTTACTGACGAGCACTGGGAACGTCAAATAGAAAAAGGCCATTTTTTCCTCATATTTGTTTATTTATAAAAAAATTTAAAACCTAATTCAAAAATCAGGCTGGACAACTCTCTTAGAAATCTTATTAGCTTTTTTTGCAATTTTCTTTTGTCGAAATCGGTGAAGATTTGTGGGCTGTACGTTATTCTGAACCAAGTCATGTTGATTTTCGTGTGTTTTTTGGAATTTTGTAAATGCTATAACCCTGGTAAATTTTGACTTTATAACAAAAGTCATTTGGATAAATTGATCATCTGATTGAATACTATGAACATCCGTACAGACAGTTTTTGAATTTAAAAAAAAGTGGTCTCAACAATTTTCAAAATACGCTCACTTTTTGAATTTTCACTCAAAATGGCTAGCTAACGAACTAGACCTTTATTTTAGGACAATAAAAGAGTACACCAAAGGCCAATCCAATCTGTCAGTTCTTTCGAAAGTTGTCGTGATAACAAATTAAAAATCTACAGACACACAGGCACATAGAGACACACACAGCCAGACAGACCCATTCATAAAAACCTGTTTTTCGGATTCAGGGGGTCTCAAAACGTGGGCATTTAACAAAAACGGGGTGGGCCAAATTTTACACAAATCTAATACCTTCTCTTGATGAGAATGTAAGAATATTGTTAAAAATCATACATTCTTTTAAATTCTCCAAAATTCTGTCATATTCTCGGTTACATAACCTGAACTTAAATTCTCGGGAATTTAAGAACTCTATCGGAGGCTTCAATTACTGCTTTTTACCTCGACTACCAGTAATTACCGGTAATTACTTGTACGATAAGGTATTACCGCGGTCAGGCCGAGAAGCGTTCATCAGTACGTAAAATATAATTTTTTTTAAGTATTAGAAACCTTAACAAAATTAGTCTTTTCTCCATAAAGTTATTCACAGCTTCACGTTTCTAAATATATGCTTATGTCATTTCATGCAATATCTCCATTGAATAGAATAGAATGTATGGAAAGAACCAAATCTTGAAAATAGGGCACTTTAAGCACCTCAATTTAATATAGGGGATGACATAGGGACCGGTTGGCGAGGTCTGGAAAAAAGCTTGAATTTCAAAGTGTTTTAAACTTACTTTGGAAAGGTTAGCATGAGGGCAGCAGCTCGATCGATGTGAGGATTGGAGACGACGGTTCCAAGGGGATGAAGCAAATCATCATTCTGCATGTCCTCGGCATAAGTCCAAGTGTAAAGCGTCATCGCGCCAGTTTTGAGCTGACTTTTGAAATCGTAAATCGTCGTGTTGGCCCAGCAGAGGGGATTTATAAAGTACTCTTGTTTCGAGTCCTTCATCAGTCTTCGACTTTTGAGCCCTTTTGCAGTCTTGCTGATCTCGTAGAGTACGAAGCAAAGCCTCGCCATTCGCGGTATATCCTTGACTTTGATGTCAAACTTGAGCGTTTCTTCCCATTCGCAACTTCCATCCAAATTCACTATCGTTTCTTTGGTTTTCTGACTCTCGCACAAGGACTTTCCACCGTGGAAGAGACCGGCTTGTAGACCAATCTAAAACAAGGAAAGGTATTTTTATATTTTAATAAATAAGAGAAATTGATAGAGGGTGGCCGCTTTAATCGAAAAAAATTCCCGATCATTTCATGGTTCAAACAAATTTTTCAGGTTCAATTAAATTTAAAAATTCAAAGTTTACAGATAATAATTTTTCCATTTGCATTAATGAAAAATGAACTGCAAATTAAAGCACTTAAGGTGGAACTCTTAACTTAAATCTATAAAATGGAAAAATTGTACTAACACTTTTCAACTAAATAATTTTAAATTAAATGCATTTAAACTGAAGAATTTAGAACATTTAATTTTTATAAATTGTAGAGTTCAAAGATTCAGACTCAGTTCCAAAAATATAAATCTATGTTATCATTTGCAATGCTTTAAACATTAGAAGTTGAATTATTTTAATTTTAAATAGTTTATAAATCATTAAAAAGCTTCAAAATGTTATATCAAAATCTTAAAAAATATAACTTCATGTTGTTTCAAATTTAACATTATTATTAAAATTAATTGTTCTACAAATAATAAGTGTTCATTTGTTATTTATATATCAAAATTCAATAATTGAACTTAGATACAAATTAATCATTTCTTAAACAGAACAATTAAAACCGTTACGTTCAACTTTTAAAAGCTTCTTGAAATATCAAAGATTCAAGGGTTTTTATTTCAAACAATTCCGTTTCAAATTATTTACATTTTTTTACAACTAAAAATTTAAAATTGAACCAGTTTAATTTTTAACGCTGAACTCTCAAAATTCTTAAATTTTGAACGGATTTAGAATCATCTTAACAAATGAATTATTGTTCACTTCTTGTTACTTCAAGTAGAGTTGAATTTTTAAAATAATTAATTAATTTATACTCGCAGTTGATGAAGTAAAAATTGTTTGCATCCAAAATGTTCAATTTTAACCGCTTTTAAGTTTTAATTATTTAAGTATTTCAAGGCTGCATTTTAAAATTCTTTAAATTAAAAAAGTACGTTCAAAAATAAAAATCTGAATTGGAAAATTTCGTTAAGTAAAAGATTTTTGAACTATACATTAAAAACTGAACGATATTGTAATTAAATAAGATTGAAATTCAATTAATTATTTAAAAAGTGGATAAAATCGAACTTGAAGAAATTTTCCTTCTAAAATTTGTAAAATTCCCGGCAAAAATTAATTCACTGTCATTTAACGGTTTTTCCAGGTCTCAACAAATTCCCGGTCTTTTCTCGGTTAAACGGCCACCCTGAATTTATAGGATATATAAACAAATGCTGAAAAAAATCCTAGAAAATCCCAGGTTTTTATGGGTTTCTCAAGTATTAAAAATTTTTTTAAACAATCGACTCGAAATATGGATAAAAATATCTCAAAGTTTCAAAACAGTACTATTCATATGTAAAATTAAGTAACTGTTTTTTCTTCTGTGAAAGTTGATTTTTTTAAAGGAAAAGTAATTTTTATAATAATATTAATAATTTCGCCAGAGATCTCGGAAATCTCTCGATTCTCTCGAAATTCTCTCTCTCTCGAAATCTCGAGCCTCCAAAAAATGTTAAACAAGTCTTATTAAAACCATCGGGCCACAGTAAGCTTGGACAAATTACATTACAAAATATTCCTAAATAAATCACCAGCGAATAGTTTAAAAAATAGATAATACTAAAACAGAATAAAACATTTCTTTATAAAGTCCTTGAATTTTAATATTTCAAGTAAAATTATTGAATTTTCAACAATTCAGATGAACTTTTAAACAAATAACTGAATTTAAAACCAAAAAGATACATTTTCACATAAATGATGAATCTGTAACTGGAACATTTGAACAATATTAATTTAAAAAAAGAATATTTAGCAACCGAACTTAATTTTCAGCCAAAAATATTTGAATTTTAAATAAAGAACAATTAAATTCAACCAAAAAAGATGAATTTTCAACTAAGAAAAAGATTTTTCATTCAACAGAAATACAAAATTGCAATCAAACTCTTGATTTTCCAAGAAAAAAGATTGATTTTTAACAAATAAAATTAATTTTCCACCAAAAAGGATGAATTTTCAACTAAAATACTAAATCTTTAACTGCTGATTTTTCAACCAGACAGATAAATATTTAACAAAAAATTTAATAGTCTTATTAGTTAAGAAAATTAATTTCCCATAACAAAATTTCAACAAGAAGTTCAATTTTATACTAAAAGAGATATATTTTAAACTAAAAATCGAATAGTTATATTTCCAGGTAAAAAAATAATTTTCAAAAAAAAATTTCCAATAAAATAGTCGAATTTTTAAGAAAAGGTTTAAATTTTAACCAAGAAGTTGAAGTTTCATCCAAAAAAGGTTTACATTAAAAGTAAGATTAAGATTCTTCATTCAAGAGAGAAGCAAAATTATAATGAGCTAGTTAAATTTTTAAGCAAACATATGGATTTTTAACCAAGAAGATTAATTTTAGACCAAAATAGACGAATTTTCAGCAAAATACATGAATTTACAATCAAATATTTGAATATTTAACTCAAAAAGATAACATTTCAACGAAAAATTTACATAGGTGAAATAAATGTGAGTAATATATTAAATTTAATTTAACGTGCTTGAAACTCTTAACTTTTCAAGTAAAAATCTTTCATTTTCAACAAGATAGATGCATTTTGAACCAAAAAATAATTTTCTACCCAAAAAGACCATTCTTATTCACCAAATACATGAATTCTCAACCAAATAGTTGAATGTTGAACTAAAAAAGATCCGTTAAAAAAAAGAAATAGTTAAATTTTTTGTTAAAAAATTGATTTCCACAAAAAAATTTCAATCAAAGTTCCAAATTTCAACTAACATGATGAATATTTAACTGAAATACTTAAATTTTCAATTAAGAAGATGAATTTTTAAACAAGAATAATTTTCTACAAAAAAATAGGATTTTTCTAAAAAATGGAATGATTTTCAACGAAATATTTAAATTTTGAAATAAGAAGAAAAAATTTTCAACAAAAAATGGAATAGTTAAATTTTCAGTTAAAAAAATTCATTCGTAACGAAAATTATAAATTTTCAACTGAAATGATGAATCTTCAACTTGAATAGTTGAATTTTAAACAAAAATAATGAACCTTTAACTAGAATAGTTGAATTTTCTAACAAGAAGATTAATTTCTACCAAAAAACAGATGAATTTTGAACAAATTACAAGCATTTTTAAATAAAAAAAGAAAAATTATGAAGCAAAAATTAAATACATTTTCAGTTTAACAAATTAATTTTCAAACAAAAAGATTAATTATTAGTTAAAATGATGGAATATTAAACCAGAATAATTAAATTTGTCATCAAAATTATCCATTCTTACCCCCCCCCCCCTCACGAATTTTCAACTAAAAAATATAATTTTTCAACCAAAAATGTGTTAAAGACTTTGATACTAAGTTGTAATGTGTTCTATTTCTAGCAATTGTAATTTTTAAAAAAGCGGAAGTGGAATTCAAATGAATTTTGGAAAATGTATATTAACTACGTGAACCGGAAGTTCGAAGGGGGAAAAAAAAGGAGTTCGTGGTTGAGCAATAGAGTGAGGACGTGTACGTAAAAAGAGCGGTCTGTAAAGGGTGATTATCGTCATTAAAATTACATATCTCTACCAAATCGGAGTATTTATTTTGTCCTGAGCGTGAGTAAAATTAACTAACTAACATTTCAGAAGTGGGATGGACTAAGTCTCACGAGTGGTAAACGGATTTTTTTTGTGTGGCGTGGCGTGCTTTGCAACAAACGAGAACGATCGTGCGTACAGTATATTTCCGATGCATTTCGGAAGAGGACTTTGAGTGGATTTTATGCTGATTTTTGGTTGCAGTGTTGTGTAAGCATTGAGCCTCGTGTTTAAGTGTACGTATGTGGTTGATCGGTCGATCAAGGCTAAAATCGATCAAATTGGGAATCCATCTTGTCCATTTCCTTGGTCGGAGGTGTCCGTGTGAGTTCGGCTGAACTCGGATTGTGGACGGGAATACAGAGGAACGAACAGGTGAAACGAGCGGAAACGAACCATAATTGTCAGCGTTGGGCAAGGTAACATAGAATTTAAGTATCAGTATTTGGCTAAGTGCAAAATTATTCATGAGCGACCAGCCAGTAATTTTGAAAGAAGATTTCGAAGCATTCGTTCAACAACGGCCACACTTGGGTGAAATTGGTGGCAGATCGGAGAGCAGTTCGATGTATAGTGCTGATAATTGCTTTCGCAGT
>NC_046662.1:69821017-69884030 GCF_010883055.1 Belonocnema kinseyi | reverse complement strand
TGCATAACGGAGTGTCACAAAGTGAACCTAACTTACTAAATGCGGGTTTCGGTGGAAATCTAAATACAATGCCTCATTTAAATCCAAATAATCGATCCATCGGGAACCAACTCCGAATTTCGCGACATGATATTCGTACAGCTCCTGGCGTGATTCAAACTGGAAATGCGAGCGAAATATATGCCAATGACGGTGCTCGATCTCAAATACCGAATGAAATTCACGAAGAAAGATGTTTACGGACCGATAGTGCGAGTGTTCCTAGAACTGCGTATGAACGTGAAAGAATAGTGACGACTCAATGTGACTTCGGAAATTACGATAATCAAAGCAGTTTCAGACATCAAGCAAACTACGGAACCTTCGATCGGTACGGAATTGATTGGGAGTCAAATTATTCGGAAGACAATAGGTACACTCATCGTGACGTCGATCGGGAACTAAATGATGATAGAGACATTCGTGGCTATGCTACCAACCCTGAAAGAACTCAAGGCGGATTTGGAACAGAAACTCTTGGCGTGATATTGGATAACATTTTTCAGGAAAATCGTCGTCGTGATGAGGCGTTTGAACGTGTAATAGAAAGATTGGGATCGCGTGAGCTTACCCCGGAAACGAGTTCGGGAAAAACAAATACACATGAGGATTCCCTCCACATTATGCCGGATTTGACTAAAGCTATTTAAGTCTTCGATGGCGAAAAAGGTGGCATAAGAGCACGTGAGTGGATCGATAACGTCAATCGAATGGCGAAGTTACACAAATGGCCGGAGAGTTTCATGTTGGAGACGGTTCGGGCTCATCTTCAAGAAGCAGCTCTAGACTGGTTTAGAATGCGTTCGAAGGAGATTCAGGATTGGAAAGGATTCCAAACAGCATTTGAGAAAATGTTTATCAGAACAGAAGGACATTCAACAAAGTGGCGAAGAATGACAGAAAAAATTCAAAATAAGAACGAATCAATAATTGCCTATTGTTTGGAGAAGGCATGTTTATGTTACGAGATAGGATTAGGTTTTAAGGACACTCAACTTCTGATTGGACTCTAGTCAAGAGACTTGGCATCGATTTTGGCAACGAAAACTCATCAAGATTTGGAAGAGTTAATTCACGATGTTCAAGAACAGGAACAATTGAGTGTGCAAAGAAGGGAAAGAATCCGAAACTCCAGTGAAACAACAAAAACCAAAACAACGGAAACGGCAAGCACTGGACGAATCGAGCAGACGGAACAAAAAGGAAAAGGGGAGACCTCGAATGTGGACCGGAAATCAACATCCCTACCAAACCCTGATCGACGACCACCAGTTCGTAATGATGCTGGCGAACCTAAATGTTATAATTGTGAAAAATATGGACATCTTTCCCGAAACTGCCCGGATCCATTAAAGGAATTAATATGTCGTATTTGTCAACAGACTGGACATACCCAGAGACATTGTCCAAAAGTTTCGGCAAAGACAACCAGCCAAGGAATTCATCAGGTCAACGGTCAAGTGAACAATTCAATAATAAAGTATATCAAAGAAATAGAGATCGATGGAATTTCATGGAATGCACTCATTGATGCTGGCAGCTCGGAGTGCACGATAAAGGCAAAGGTGGCGTTAACTGGGGGATATGAAATAATTCGAGAACCAATGGAATTGAAAAGTTTCGGACCAGCTCATTTTCGGGTGACGTCCCCAGGATTTATAAGAGCTCAAGTGTCGGTGGATGGAGTAAGAGCTGAAAAGGTGCCTGTACGTATAGTACCAGACGACTCTCAAGCTCTTCCAGTTTTAATAGGACGCAGTTACACGGAGCTTCCTTATGTAGAGTATACGAAGAGAGGAAACTAACTCAGCTTCAAGGAACGTCAAGATAACCCATTCAGTGAGACACCCGCTGCAATGAGTCGTGGGTCGGAGTTGACTATCGTCGCCAATGACATAATTCCACCTCACTCAATGAATCTGATATCCACAGTAAGTTCAAACAATTTCTTCTGCCTTTTTTCAATTTAGGATCTATTGAAAAGAAACCATCGAGTAAATTAGAGCGTTATGAAATTTGTAGTCTGCAGGAAATCAAGAAATCACAAGATAGACCAGCCGTGAAGCTATCCGAAATTCATGTAGGAAACAATCGTCTCAAGGAAGAAGTTGAGGAATTGGTATCAGTTTTAAATGATTATCGAGTAACAGTCAGTCGCAGTTTGTTTGACTTGGGATGCACAAATTAATTTGCATGAAAATTACCGAGAAACCTGGAAGTGAACTTATTTATTGTCGTCCTCATCGAGCCAGTGATAAGGAGCGTAAAGAGATTGATGCAATCTTTAACACATACAAGGAGGCAGGATTGATTGCCGAAACAAATTCACCATACGCTAGTCCCGTTCTGCTGGTGCGAAAGAAGAATGGTGAACCGCGATTGGTTATTGACCATCGCAAGTTAAACGCGCAAACGGAACGATTAAATTTCCCCTTACCAAATATCGACGATCATCTGTCCTTACTAAGTGGAAGTACCTTATTCATAACTCTGGATTTAGCGCATGGGTATATGCAAATTCCCCTGGATGAAGAGAGCAGACATAAGACGGCAATTATTACGCCAACGAATACTGTTGAATTTACGAGGATGACGTTTGGGCTAACTAACGCCCCATTTTATTTCTCAAAGCTCATGCAGAAGGTACTTGGACCGCTTCAGGATAACTTAATTCTTTTCTACCTGGATGATATCCTGATTCCCGGGAAAAGTTGGAAAGATCTGAAAGAAAGACTTATTATGGTATTAGAGGCTCTGAAGAAAGCCGGCCTTACCATAAACTTATCGAAATGCCAGTTTTTGATGGAGAGGGTAACATACTTAGGATTCGAGATTTCGGCTGATGGAATCGAACCGGGGGAACAACAGTTACGAGCGATCTTGGAATTTCCGTCGCCAGAAAATGCAACTGAAGTAAGAAGATTTTTGGGAATGATCGGATTCTTTCGTCGATATGTACCGAAGTTTGCAGAGAGAGCCGGTCCTTTATTAGACCTACTGAAACCAAATATCGAATTCCGTTGGGAAATGGAAGAAAAGAAATCCTTTGAAGACCTAAAGCGAGTCATGGCCCAAAAGCCTATTGTTCAGATGTTCGACCCCCAAAAGTGGACGGAGCTTCATACAGATGCAAGCTTGAAAGGCTTGGCAGGAATGCTACTACAACGTTGACATGACGCGAGGCTACACATGGTTTACGCAGTGAGTCGACGAACCAGTGATTTTGAGAAAAATTATCACTCCAGTAAATTGGAATTGAGAGCTATAATCTGGGCGATAAATCGCTTACGGCCGATGTTGATCAACATAAAATTTAGAATCGTTACAGATTGCCAAGCATTGGTTTATCTCAACACTCACAAAACAAAGGACTCGCAAGTAGCTAGATGGAGTAATTTGGTCAATGAATACGAGTTTGACATCGTGCATCGCCCTGGAGAAAAGTTAGCACATGTGGACGCACTAAGTCGAGCCCCTGTTCAGGAGCCCGAAGAAGAACCAATTGAGGACCAGTTGTTGATGTACACTGCGATTTCTATGGAAGATGAAATTGTGATGTTTCAGTACGATAACGTCGATCTACGTAAGAAGTGTGAAATCTTGCAGAGGAGTGAAGGTCAAAGAACAAAACGAGAGAAGGGAGAAACTCAGAACTATGAACTACATGAGGGTATCCTCTATAAACGAGTGGGTCAGGATTTAAAATATGTCGTACCACGTTCCTTACGCAAAAGTCTGACTATCCGCTATCACGATGTAGGAGGTCACTTCGGCTTGGAAAGAACTGTGAAGAAGATGGAGCATTATTACTACTTTCCAGGATTGCGCCGGTACGTCCGCCAGCACATAAGGTTGTGCATACAATGTCTATTTACGAAGATGGTCGCAAGTCGACAGCCCGATGAATTACACCCAATACCTCCGGGTAAGAGACCCTTTGAAGTCGTCAACCTGGATCATCTCGGACCTTTTGTCTCAAGTTCGCGCAGAAACAAATATATCCTGGTAATGATCGACAACTTAACAAAATACATTCGTCTGTCACCAACTAAGAACACATCAGCTGACGGAGTCATAGAGTGCTTAGAAGAATTTTTATTAGACTTTGGAGCCCCTAAGCGTGTGATTACCGACCGCGGAACTTGCTTCACTTCCGATAAGTTCGCTGACTGGTGTCCTAAGCATGGGATTAAACATTCCTTAAATTCCCCTAGATATGCACAAGCTAACGGACAGGTGGAGAGGGTGAACAGTGTCTTAATCCCAATGATACAAGCAAGTTTACGAGAAGAGAATGGACGCGACTGGGATCAACACCTATAGGTAATTGTCCGAGACCTTAATGAATCAGTGAATAAAACGACAGACAAAAGCCCATTCGAGCTACTTTATGGGTACTTCCCACGTCACGACGAGGGTATTTTGAGAAACTTAACTGAGCATGAAGACTACCAGAATCCGACTATTCTTCGTGAAGCAGCTCGACAGAGAATTCTGGCCGAACAAGAGAAATTTAAGCAGCGCTATGATCGAAATCGTTATCGGAATGTTCGCTATCAAATCGGAGAAGTGGTGGTGATCAGAGTGAATCCAGTATCCACAGGCGATTCTACTAAACTTCAACGAAAATACCGAGGTCCACATGTTATTTATAAAATTTTCCCTGGTGATACTTACGGAGTTACGGACCTAGGAGTGGAGAAATCTGGGCGTCGTTATGCCAGTACAGCACATGTCACGCAACTAAAACTCTGGACTCCATGGTTGGAACAAGAAGAATCAGAATTGCAAGACGATGATCAATTCAGCGTAGATGAGAACGAGTGTTTCCGAGATGAAACAACTGAACAAAAGAAATATCAGCTTGACGATGATGAAATTGAGCCCACTAACGATCATTTGGGAGCAATTGATCCAGACGAAGAAGAAGAGGTCCTGAGAACTTCGGTTGAGCTTGCAGAGGCTGATCCGCAAACAGTGACTAGAAGTGGTCGTGTTGTCCAGAATCCTGATCGCTACGGTGCACCTGTGTTTTACTAACTCGAGATCGAGTTATTAGAAGGATGGCCGAGTGTTAAAGACTTTAATACTAAGTTGTAATGTGTTCTATTTCTAGCAATTGTAATTTAAAAAAAAAACGGAAGTGGAATTTAAATGAATGTTGGAAAATGTATATTAACTACGTGAACCGGAAGTTCGAAGGGAAAAAAAAGAAGTTCGTGGTTGAGCGATAGAGTGAGGACGCGTACGTAAAAAGAGCGGTCTGGAAAGGGTGATTATCGTCATTAAAATTACATTTCTCTACCAAATCGGAGTATTTATTGTGTCCTGAGCGTGAGTGAATTTGTCTATTTAACAAATGTAATAGATACAGTTTTAGTTTAAAAAATTCTTTTTCAAACGAGTCCTCAGTAAAATAATTAAAGTTTGAACTGAAATAGTTACATTGTTAGTAAACAAAAGTCTCGTGATAAGTGATTTCATCTACTCAAAGGATTAACCAAATGGTTTGTTTGTGAACTATTTAAAATATATAGGATAAAGTTTTAACCAAATATGTAATAGCTGAAATTTCAAATAAAAAAGTTTAATCCAAGTAGATCAATTTCCTGACAATTTGTTGAATTTTCAAGCCAAAAAGATGAATTTTCTACAAAACAGTAAAATTTTTTAAATAACAGTTCATTTGAAAGCAAACAATTGACTTTTAAACTATAATTATAAATACTTTTTACAAGAATTAATTTGTTTACAAAAGTAATTTAACTTTAAGTCAAATAATCTACTTTTTAACCAAAAAAGATTAATTCTCAAAAAAGCATGTAACTGTTGTTTTAACCAAACAATTGCATTTTTAAACAAAAAGAATACATTTTCAACCAAAAATATGATTTTCCAACCAAAAAGTTTTATTTTCAACCAAATAGATTAATTTTCTACCAAATTGTTTAATTTTCAAGCCACAAAGATGAATTTTCTACAAAACAGTAGAATTTTTAATATAAAATCTGCACCAAAAACGATAAATTTGTAATCAAGATTACATTTTTACCAAGAAAGACGTATTACCAGCAAAATACCTGAATTCTAAACAAAAAAGTTAAACTTTTAACTAAAAAAAGATCAATTTAAAACCAAACATGAAAAAGTTTGTCAGTTAAAAAAAATATATTTTCAACCAAATATCAAATGAATTTTCATAAAAATATAAATATTTCATAAAATTTTCATAAAGCTACATTTTCAAACGTAGAGAAGATGAATCTTCAACTAAAGAATACATTTTTATCAAAGTAGTTGAACTTTTCATAAAAAAGATAACTTTTTAACAATATAGTTTCATTTTTAATCAAACACAAAAAAGATGAATTTGAAACCAAATATATAATAGTAGCTTTTTCAAAAAAAAAAAAAAATTACCGGTCATATCCCGATTCGAAAATATTTTCTTCAAGCAATTCTAAGCCAGAAATATTAATAATTGAACTATTGCATTTTTGTTATAAACTAAAAACTTCTTACATTAAAATTAAACTATTTTTTATTTAATTAGTTGAAAAATCCTTTAATAATCTTCAACATTGTATTTTTAAATCTTGTAAAATCTACATGTTGTTTTACATTTTTTCAAATTTTTTTATTATTTTTGAATTTCTTCAGAACTTCTAAATGTCTTTTAAAATGATACGAATTCTTCCTAATTTTTTTTTAATCCTGCAAAATATAAAAATTTCATTAAAATCGTCCACGTTCATTTCTGGCAACTTTATAAATCTTTTAAAATACTCTGTTAAAATTAATTTTTCAAAATAAAAAGTCATTTTCAATTTTTCTAGGAATCTTGAGAAATTGTTTATCAAAGAAACATTAAGCTTTCGCCCGAAATTTCCTTGGTAAGCATTTCAAAGGTATACCAGAATTGTATTCTTCATTTAGATAAATTCAATTATCAGGGTAAACAAAGAATTCAGATCATGAGTATTTAATCTGATATTAATAAGTTTTAAAGTTATAAATGCGAAGGGCTGCTATCTCGAATTTATAATTTCAACAGTATTGATTCACTATGTACTAATTACGCTAATTTAATTTAGAGAATTCTAATTGAGGAAAAATAAATATCGAAATTCAAAATCGAAATAATAACTGGTTGTAAGTTTATTTTCTAAGTTCTTAAGTTTTTAAGTTGAATTTTCAAAGAAGAAGATAAATTTTCAACCGAAAATGGAATAGTTAATTTTCCAGTTAAAATAATGAATCTATAACCGGATTAGTTGAATTTTAAACAGAAAAGATGAGTTTTTAACAAAAATAATTAATCTTTCGCCAAAATAGTTGCATTTTCACCCAAAAAGATTAATTTCTACCAAAAACGACGAATTTTCAACAAAATACATGAATTTTCATTTATAAAAGAAAAATTAAGGACCAAAAATTTAATATTTAGATTTTCAGTTTAACAAATTATTTTTTAAACATAGAGATGAATTTTTAACCAAAATGATGGAATATTCAACAGGAATAGTTTCATTTTCAGTGAAAAAAAAATAATAACAAAAAAAATGTTACACGTATCTTAAACTAGAATAATTGAATTTTTAATCAAAATCACTAATTTCTATTTTATTTTAAGCAACGAATTTTCAACAAAAAAAAAATTTTTAAATTAATTTTCAACAAAATAATTAAAGTTTGACCTGAAATAGTTATATTTTTCCCAAAAAATTAATTTTCAGTCAGACAATTTAATTTTCAACTAAAAATTATCAATATTCAACCAAAAATAAAAAAGTTAAATTTTAAGTTGAAAAAATTACTTTCGAAAATAAAAAATAAATAAATTCTCCGAGAATTTATGAGAATCTCAGAATTGGTTTTAATTAATAGAAAATTGCATTTTTTTCGCTAACTTTTCGGTTGAAAATTTGTCTCTTTGTTTGAAAGTTTGTCTTTTTTATTTTAAAGTTTACCTGCTTTAGCAGAAATTAAATCTTTTTTTCATAAAAATGCAACTGTTGGGTTCTAAATTAAGCTATTATACTATTTTCTTAAAAACTTAACTATTCAGTAGAAAATTTAATTGTTGTGCAAACTTTATATTTTGGTGTTGAAAAATGAACTGAAATATTTTCTGGATAAAAGTTCCACTTGCAAAAAAAAATAATTTTTTTTATTACAAATTCATCTGTTTTAGTACAAAAATGATAACTTTGGGATAAAAATGCAACTATTTGGTAGAGAATTTAACCATATTGTTAAAAATTCATCCTTTTTGATTGAAAAAAATCTTTTGCTTTACGATAAATTTCAATTTTTTTTTTATAAAGATGCAACTATTTGCTAGAGATGAATTTAGAAAAAAAATAGATTAATTTTCAAACAAAAAGATTAATTTTCAACGAAATAGATGAATTTTGGACTAAAAAAGAAAAATTTCAACAAAAAACGGAAATTACATTTTGAAATACAAATTTTTTATCCCAACTGATGAATTTTCAATATAAATGATGAATCTTCAACTGGAATAGTAGTTGAATTTAATGCAAAAATATGAGTTTTCAACTAAAACAATGAATCTTCAACTGAAATAGTTACATTTTCAACAACAACAAAAATGAATTTTTACTAGAAAAAGATAAATTGTCAACCAAAACTGAAATAATTACGTTTTAAGTTAAAAAATCAGTTTTCAAACAAAAAAAAACGACTTTTGAACTACAAAAGGTCATCTATTTATAATCGAAAATTGAATCAATAAATTTTGAGTTAAAATATAATTGTTCAACCAATGATATGAATTTTTAAATAAAATTATGGAATATTCAACTGGAACAATTGTTACATTTTTAGTTTAAAACAATAATAATTTTGAACTAAACAAAAAAATTCAACAAAACACTTAAATTTACGGCGAAAAATTCCTTTTTATCCAAAGGAAAAAACAAGTTTTATATCAAACCGCTTATTTTTCAACAACATAATTTGTAACAAGAGTTGAACTTTCAGTCAAGTAATTTTATTTCTAACGCAAGAGATGAATTTTTGACTAAAACTATTATTATTTAATTAGAATACTTACATTTTTAACCAAAAAGAAGAATTTTTAAGCAAGGAGAATCAATTTCAAAAGAGAATTTACTGAATTCGGGAATCTTTTTTGGATGAAAACTCAACTTTCTTGTAATAAAAAATCCTTTTTCTTCAAGATAAATTTCATATTTTTTGATTAAAATGCAACTATTTGCTAGAGAATTTAACAATTTTGTTAAAAATTCATCCTTTTTGGTTAAAAATATTCGCCTTTTTGGATTGTAAATTCATTTTTTCTGGTAAAAAATAATTTCTTTTTAAAAAATTCATAGTTTGATCGTGAAAACTCGACTAAAATCTTTTTTAACAAAAAATTCAACTATTTCTTTGGAAATTTATCTTTTTGATTTAAAACTTCATCTGTTATAGAAGAAATTTCATTTTTTGTATGAAAATGCAACTTTTTGGTTAAAGATCATTCTTCTTTGCTTGATAAGTTAACTAATTTGTTTACAACATTTGGCTGAATCGTTTTGTTAATAAATCACTTTTTTGTTAAAAATGTCTATTTTAAGTTGAAAAGTTATCTCTTTGTTCAAAAGTTTAATTATCTTGTTATAAATTAATCTTTTCTAATTGAAAATTCAACTACTTGGGTCAAAGTTAAGCTACATTTGTGAAATTTTTTTATTGAAGGCTTATGCCTGGTTGAAAATTTAACTGTTTAGTGGAAAATACTTCTTTTTTGTTGGTTTAGAATTAATTTTTTAACATAAAATGTAACTTTTCCATTTTTTATTTAAAAATTCGCGTTTTTTGTTGTTGTTAAAAATAATTTTTTAGTTTGAAATTTCCTTTTTTTGCGTAAAAATGAATCAGTTTAGTAGAAAATTAATTTTTTGTTGAACAGTGATATTTTTCGTTTGAAAATTGAATTTTTATAAAGAAAATTTGCCTTCTGGTTTAAAGGTTCAATAATTTAGATAAACTGTTATTTATTTTTTGAGTGAAATATCTTTATTTATTGGAAATTCGTCTTTTTGGAGTTAAAATTCTTTTCTTTTGTTGTATAAATATCATTCTTTTTTTATTAAAATATAAACTATGACACTTTTTCGTTGGCAATTTGCCTTTTTAGGCTGAATATTCAACTATTATGTTAAAAATTCAATTATTTTGTTAAAGAGTTATCTTTTAAAGTAGAAAAAACTTTTTTTTGTTTGAAATAAATTAATATCTTTGAAAATTTTAAATTTGTATAAGAAAAACTGTAATTCCTGAATATGTCTGAGCTAGAAAATAATTTATATTCATCCGATGATATAACTTGAACAATAAACATATTGTTAAAAATCATAAATTCTTAAATTCTTTTAAATTCTCTTAAATTCTGTCATATTCTCGGTTATATAATCTGAACTTAAATTCTCGGGAATTTAAGAACTCTAACCGGAAAGAGTGATGGCGATGCATAGGGCTGATTGCAATTTATAAAAGAATTAATCACCCTTTCGAAAAAATTCCCTAGCTTTGAAAAAAAATCCCTGCCAATTCTAGGGTTTTCCAGGTGTATAAAGATTCTCTGGCAATTCCAGGTTTTGTAGGTGAGTGGACACGCTAAATTTAGAAAAAGAAAAGGGTATCTGATTAAAAGTTGTAATTAAATAAATTTACCTCGACAGTGCGATGAGCAGCATCGCAATTAAGTCTCGAAATTCCATTCACGTTGAACATAAACTGATCTTCTATTTTCAAGACCGAAATATGTTTTCCCTTTTTACGCAGCGTTAATGTCGAGAAGGAAGGTCTCGCACGTTTTAGAGTATCTGCTTCGGGGTTTTCAAATGCATTTTCTTTTTCGGTAGGCACATTTTCGACGCTCAGAACTAAAAGAACTGGCGCGCTATCCCTTGATAAACATTCTTGAATGTAGGTGAATTGGATCAGAGGATATTCTCCAATCAGGAATTCTTGTTGTCCACAGACTTTCAATATAAAATCGCCAGGTCTCTCCCCTCGTGACATCATTGTGTTTGCTCTTTTGTTCACAATCTGCACAAGCAACTGGTGCGGAGTTGTCGAATGAGACACTTGAAAAGTGAAGGTCGTCTGTAAATGTAAAAAATAAGTCTTTAAATTGTGTACCATTTTTTTTCAAAAAGAATGTTTCAGACTTCGAAGGATTAGAGGTCGTCAATTTACAGGCCTCGGACTTACTTCAGAGCGCAAAAATAGTCTCATAACATTCTTCAAGGATGAAAATGATATATTAATTGAAATAAATAATAAAGTATTGAATAACACTTTTTTGTTTTGAAAATTAATACACGATTTTCGATTTTCTTTGGTTAAATTCTACTATCAAAAAATTACATATACTTTATATCAAATTTAATGAATAACTTTGATTAAATTTTATTCTTTCAATAATTAGATGATAACTAATAATATTTGTCACAATGCCTATTCCGTATTTAGTTTTATAAACGTTACCTTTATTTTTTAAGCAAAATTTCCTGTTTTCTAACCTGATATTTTTAAAATAATAAAAATTAACTTAATTTTTTTAACATTAGTATTACTAGATAGTCTATAAATAATCAAGATTCCTATTTATTAATCACAGCCTTTCTCCTTTTTCTTATTTTCCCACTAAGTGCAAAAGTGAATTAATCAAATCTAACCAGAAAATCCAACTATATTTGGTTCAAAATTCATTCTTTTCGGTTGAAAAGTCTGCTATTAAACTGTAGGTTAAGAATTCATTATTTTTCGAAAAATAGTATTATTTTAAAGAAAATTGTATTTGAAATTAAAATTATTTCTTGAAAAAAAGCTCCTACTCCGTCTTCACTCCATTGAGAAACGTACCACAAAACTTCTGATTTCCGGTCAGGTGCTTTTCCAATTAAGCTATTAGAGGGATCAGAATAAGAACTCTTAATTCAAGAACATAACGCCAATTTTTAGCTAGGTGTTAATGGTACAAGTAATTATTTTCAAATTTTTAAATTTATCTGCTATATCATCAGAGATTGTACCTTACCGACAGTAGATCAACAATCCAAACCATGAAGGCAGAAAATCTACACAATATCGATCCAGTTAAGAATCTTCAATAACAGAAAATGCTTAACGCCTTAATAAGACTAGATGGAAAATCATATTTTTAAATTAAAATTAAAATTGTTTCTTGAAAAAAAGATCCTACTCCATCTTCACTCCATTGTGGTTCGTTTCCCAATGGAGTGAAGATGGAGTAGGATCTTTTTTTCAAGAAACAATTTTAATTTTAAAATATGATTTTCCATCTATTCTTATTAAGACGTTAAGCATTTTCTGTTATTGAAGATTCTTAACTAGATCGATATTGTGTAGATTTTCTGCCTTCATTTTTTGGAGGGTTGGTCTACTGTCGGTAAGGTACAATCTCTGATGATATAGCAGATAAATTAAAAAATTTGAAAATTGTATTTGACTCAAAATTAAATTACTTGATTAAAAACTGAACAATTTTTAAAAGTCAAACTTCATGGTTGAAAAATTAACTATTTTTTTTTTGAAAATTCATCTTTTTGGTTAAGTCCAACCTGTTATTTTAAATTCATAATTAATATCTTTTTCGTTGAAATATCAACTATTAGATTTTTCGTTGAAATTCGTATTTTTAGGTTAAAATTTCAAATCCGTGGTTATAAGTCGAATTAATTTCTTAAAAGCTCGTTTTTTTAAATTAAAATTAATTTTTTTAAATAAAAATTTAATTGCAACATTTTTACTTCAAAACTAATCGCTTTTATTTAAAAATACAACTAATACGTTAAATAATTTTAGAACCGAAAAAAATATGAATTAAAAATTAATAAAATAAAATATGGATGAACATCACATCCATTATGCAAATTAGGCAGTTGAAAATTTATTTAAATTAGTTGAAATTCGTCTTTTTTGATAGAAAAATTATTTTCTTCTTCGAAAAATCATCTATTTGTTTAAGAAATAATTATTTTGTTGGGGATTGATATTATATGGTCGTAAATTAATCTTATGTTTTTTGTTGAATAGTCAAACAAAGCGATATATTTTAAACTAAAATGATGCATTAATAACGCAAATATTAATTTTTAATAAAATAATTGAATCCTTAACCAAAAAGTTGCATTTTTAACCGAAGAATATGAATTTTTTAACAGAAAAGAGATGAATTTTCGACAAAAAAAATTTCTGAGAAAAAAATATAAATTTTGAACTAAAGAGAGTCTAATTTTCATCAAAAAACATGAATCACGTAAAATAGAAAAAAATTTAATATTCAGTTTTCAATATACAGATAAAAGATATTACACATTTTTCGGAATTAATATCAAAATTTTGATTTTTGTATTAAAAATTAGAACATTTTTAGAAACATTTAGAAAAAATAAACTTTTTCAAATAATAAGTTTTTTAAATAAAAAAGTGCAAATATTTGATGTTATCTAAGGAGAAAAGTACGATTCACCCCATTATCCTGTTTTACCGACAGCAAAACGTAAACAATAACGTTCGATATTTGAACGACGACCGTTACAAGTTCCTTGAAACCCTTTAAATGTTTTTAATTTTTATAAATCCACAAAACTTGTAATGAAATAGCGAATAAATGTCGATAATTTGACAAAACTGAGACATTTTCACTTAAAAAATTAAACCTAAAAAGCTAATAAAGAAGAGTTAGAAATTTGTGATACACTGATCCTAACCTCAAAATGTCCGAGGTGTCATTCTCAAACAGTGGCATAGAATCGTTATTAAACGAATCTTTGCACGAAACTTCGGATCTTAGGAATCAGGTGACTAAATTAACAAACAAAAATGAAGAATACCAACAAAAAGTTCACGTATTGCGTCGTGAATTGGAATCAACAAGTGCAATGTATAAAGAAGTCAAGGAACTCCTGGAGGAATTTTCGAGTAAACAGTCCGAAAAAATTGATCAAAAGGTCCAGGAACTCACGGATAAGTAAGTAGAATTGTTCCTAAATTCATTTAAATGCGCACTACTTTTTTAAAAGTTCTTAATCATTTATCAGGAAAATTTTACAAGCATAAATGGTTTTGTAGTTTAATCTTGAAATTTTTCAGAAATGGTATAGTTTATCGCATTTCTATTGAAAATATCGATTCAATAACACTAAGAACATATTATTTTCATAGATTTTATGAATATATTTAGTTGAATTATAAAATAATTAACGAAAATTTTATTCAAAAAGTCGTATTTTGGGGTAAAAATTATGTAATTTTATTTTTGTATAGAAAAATCTATTAGTTTTTTTTTTATAGAAAAAGATAATTTCTTATCAAGGCCACCTTTGTTTTTTTAGATTTAGATTTTTGTATTTTTATAAAAAAAAATATTTTATTTTATATCATACATACTGTATGCTGCATAGATTAAAAATTTAAAAAGTTATTCAAAATTTTTAAATCTAATTTTTTCGGTAACTTTAAAGATAGGTAATTTGCTAATTTCCGGAATTAACTAATTTCGAAAATTTACTAATTTCAGAAATTCAATGTCGTTAATAAATATTTTCGGTATTTTAATTTTCTTCTTAATTTCAAATTTAGGAATTTTTCATTTTCCGTAAATGCTCTGTTTCAGAAATTATATTTTCAGTATTTTGCAGCATTCTCAATTTTTTGGGTAAAATTATGTCATCCCGATAATGAATTTTGGAAAATTATGATACATTTTTAATAATTGAGTTACTAGTTTCGTAAATTTAAGATAATTACAGGAAAATTCAGTTAAAAATTTCGTAATTTATAGTTACAATTACGGAATTTTCTGACACATTGTATTTGAAAATTCCGAAACGTCGAACAAAAAAGTTTTACGTTTGGAGTAACAAGAGTTTTTATGTCGTTACAATTGACAGAAAATTAAAAAACTTTTTTCATAATTTTAGGTAAATTTGTGAAAATTCCGTTACAATTTCGTAATTTTATGCAAATTTTGGAAAATTCAGTTGCAAATTTCCTAAACTTAAGGTGGCGTTACATAAAATTTTGGAAATTTCACAACATTTTCTGTTACTTTTATAGCGTTATAACTTCTTTAATTTCAGAATACTACTAACAATGTAAATTTAAAGAATATCCAGTTACAGAATTGACATTTTAATTAAGAATCTATTATTATTTTGGCTAATCTTTTTTGATTAATTTTACTTCTTTACTGGTTTTGCTTTTTTTTTGTTAGTGTGGAACGTAAGAAGTAAAATAAATTAAGTCAAGAAAATTTACGTCAATTTTTCCCCCAAAATACGATTTTTTATAGAAAGTTGTAATTTTTTTTATAATTCACCTAAATATTCAAATAGTCCTAAGTTCATACATTTTTTGTGTGAAAAAATACGTGTTTCATATTTTGCCTTGGAAAACAATATATTTTAGCCCTGAAGAATTCCATGAAAAATAGGTGTATTGAATTTATTTCCAAATTTAATAGTAATTAAGCAATTTATAATCTTGACTAAATGATTCTAATTTCTTCCGTACTCTTTAATCAATTATTATATGCATATTTTAGACACAATCATGAAAGAAAGTGTTATGAGGCTCGCATAGATGAATTGGAAGATGATCTGATATCGAAACTAAACGAAAATTCTGAAATGCGAACTGAAATCGCAGAATTGAGAATCAAAATCAAAATGCCAGCTATACAAGAAATTTCAGTTTACGAAGAAGAGTCAGAACATCAAGAAAATCAAATAACTGAACTCATGACTCTTTTGCAAGAAAAAACCGAAAAGCTCCTTGCGTGCGAAGAAACTTGCAAATATCTTGAAACTCAAAATTCCGAAATGCAAGACATAATTCAAGTAATTATTGCAATTTTTTTATCTAAATTTTACATCTAAATCAGCTATAATAGTAAAAATTTTCAGGGTTTAAAAGTAAGAGTGGTAGAAAAGGACCAAGTAATAGAAAGCACTCAGGAAGAACTTGCAGAATGTCGTACGGAGTTGAATGCTCTGAAAACGGCCCCTGTTCCTGGTTCTAAAAAAGGTATGCAATTTTCTAAAACAGACTTTAGGAAATTATGTAAATAAAGTGGACCAATGTGATTGTAATAGAATTATTCATAGGAAATTCTTTATTCGCGGAGGTGGAAGATCGACGACAAGTGATGATGGAAAAAATGAATTCGATGCGGGCCAGTTACCACGAAATGAAGCGATCCTTTCTTTCCAAGGAGAATGAAATCAAAGTTTTAAAAACCGAGAGAGCTGCCTTAATTAGAAAATGGGAGGATTCCGCCGTCGAGGCTGTCGAGCAAGAAACCGCGCTTGTTGACGCTTACAAAAGCAGAATCGCGGATTTGGAAAAAAAACTGAAGGAAGAACAGAAGAAGCATAAGCAGTTGCAGAATGAAGTTCAGCAGCCTGGTTCCAATATAAGGTAAATTCAAGTAAAAATTAAATTCAAATTCAGCCTTTTTGCAACAAATGTAATTATATAATTATTATATATATATTAAATTATATATAATTAATATATAGTTAGTTATAATGTATATTAAAAGGGTATCGACTCAAAACCTGGAAAAAATTCCCTGACAATTGCAGATTTTTTCCAGGTCTTTTTTTTTTAGTTTCTAGGAATTTATTTTAAATTAAGAGACATTCTTAAATATTTTAGCGTGATAGATTAATTAAATAACTAAATAACACTAAAAACATAATTAATAATTTCTTGAATTTGAATAATAATAATTCTAACAAAATTTTATTTTATCCACTTATACACAAAATTGAGTGCATATTTAGGTAAAATAATGTGGGTACTATATTAAATTCAGTTTGAATCGCTAAAAATTTATAACTTTTCAAGTATAAACTTCGATTTTAAAAGACAGATGAATTTTTAACCTAATAGTTGAATTTTCAACGAAACAGATTAATTTCCTAAAAAAATAAAAAAAACAACGATTTTTCAATAAAATGCGTGAATTCGCAATCAAACACTTGATTTTTCAACTGAAAAAATCACTTTTCAAACAAATAGCTGAATTTTTACTAAGAAAGACCAGATTCCAATCAAAAATAGAACAGTTAAATTTACAGTTTAAAAAACTATTTTTCAAACAAAAACAAAAAACAAATTTATTTTTAAAACAAAGTAATTTACCATTTAACCAAGTGGTATTATTTATTAACCAAAAAGATGAATGATTATTAAAATGATTAAGATTTTATTGCAATACTTGAATTTTTCACACAAAAAAATTAATTTTAAAAAAAGAAGATTAATTTTCTAAGAAAGACGATTTTTCAAACAAATATATGAATTTTTAACAAAAAAAGATGGATTTTCAACCATAAAAGACCAATTTTCAACCCAACTAATGAATTTCCAAATAAAATTATGAATCTTTATCTGGAATAGATGAATTTTAAACAAAAATATGAATTTTTGGGGATCGTTCAGTTTTTAACTAAGTAGTTTTATTTTTAACCAAAAAGGTGAATTATTACTAAATTATCAAGATTTAATTACAAAAACATGAAAAAATGGAATAGTTCAATTTTAAACAAACAAGTTGAATTTTCAACTCAACTGATCAATCTTTAACGGGAATATTTGATTTTTGAGGAAAAAGATTAATTTTCAAAATAGAAAATTATTTTTTACTAAAAAAGACGAATTTTATAGCAAAGACATGAATCTTAAATTAAAAATATAAATTTTCAACCAACAATTTAATAAATAAATGTTCGGTCAAAAATTAATGTTTAATCAAAGAGATGAATTTTCAAATGAAATTATTTAATTTACAATTGGAATAGTTACATTTTCCTGTCAAAAAAATAATTTGCAACCAAATCGAAACAAATTTTGAAAAAAATAGTAACATTTTCAATCAAAGTGAGGAATTTTCAACTAAAATGATGAATATTTATTTTTTGTACTGGTCTAAAATCGATTTTTTAAATATTTATTTTTATTTCTAAATTGCGAAAAAATGTCTAAAAACAAGTAACATAAAATTCTTTAATACATTTTTATCTAGTCAAAACCATAACATGAAAAAATGGAATAGTTCAATTTTAAATAAAAAAGATGAATTTTCAACTCAACTGATCAATCTTTAACGGGAATATTTGATTTTAGACGAAAAAGATGATGTTTAAAGCAAAAAGATTAATTTTAAGCAAAAAAGACAAATTTTATAGGAGACATGAATTTTAAATTAAAAATTAAAATTTTCAACCAACAATTGAATAAATAAATGTTCAGTCACAAATTAATGTTTAATCAAAGAGATGAATTTTCAACTGGAAGTATTTAATTTTCAAATGGAATAGTTACATTTTCCAGTCAAAAAAATAATTTTCAACCAAAGTGAAACTAATTTTGAAAAAAATAGTTACAGTTTCAAACAAATTAATGAATTTTCAACTAAAATGATGAATTTTTAACCAAATATTGAATTTTTATATTTTCAGTGCAAAAATTAATTTTCAAAAGCAAAAAAAACAATTTTCAAAAAAATCGTTAAAGTTTCAACTGGAATAGTTAAATTTTTAGTGTAAAAATGAATTTTCAGCCAACGAAAAAAAATAAATTGTCAACAAAATAGCTCACTTTTCAACCATGGGGATGAATTTTTAACAAGAAAAAATTAATATTCAACAAAAGAGTAACTCTCAAACAAGTAATTAAATCTCTATTCGAAAACTTCGAATTTGAAACAAAAAATCTATTAGTTGATATTTCAACCAAAGAATATTGAAATTTTTTATCAAGAAACAATTAAATTCAACCAAAAAGAGAATAGTTTAATTTTCAGTTAGAAAATCTTATTTAAATCAGAAAAAAAAACTAATTTTAAACAAAATAGTTCAATACATTAATAGAAAGCTACTTTCACAACTGAAGAATCATTCTTATTAAATTTAATATTACAATTAAACAATCAAGCACGTTGTCGAAAAAATATCCTGAAATTTCGAGGTAAATAAAAAATTCCAGGTTTTCCAGGTAGGATAGACACCCTGATTAAATAAAAATAATTTTCAGTTATTTCCAATCCTTGCTGAACTCGAAGAAGAAAGAAATCGAGGAACTCCGCACGCAAATTGAAGACAATGCAATTCGAACTTTACTCGAGGAGGAAAAGTCTTACAAATTTGGAAAGCGGTTAAGATACTGGAGATATAAGGCGATGTCGTTAGAGGTTCGTTTTTTTTTAATCATGTAAAATAAAAATAAAATATATTGAGAATTACTTTAGAAAATAAAAGGTTCTTCTAAAACTTTGACTAAAAAGTATTCCTTTTTATTTCAAATAGGCGAGTCTTTTAGCGGTTCAAAGTCAACTACAAACGGATCCAAATTCATCCTCTATGGAAATTCTGCATCTGATAAAACAGCAGATGAGCGACAAAACTCTGAAAGCAGATGCCGACATTGACGACGAATTTGAATTGAGCTTGAAGCCACAAATAGTGGACGAAACCAAAGTTTCACTCGACAGTTTGATCCGACCGAAATCATATTTGCCCCCGAACATGGACTCGACCGAAAGTTCCGAAATGTCTCTCACGAATATCGTGAATGATACAATAGTCATGTCGAGTCAAAGCGTTCCGTGCCGGAATCAAAATTCACATGAAAAATCTTGCACTTTAAACCGCACGGCCGACATGTCGATGACAGAAGTAATTGAAACGGGAAATTCGGACTGTAAATTGAAACTTGAATTCGAAGAAGAGCTCGCCAACTTTTTACCGACTTCTGCGAGTTCTTGTTTGCAAGAAAACGCCCAAACAAATATGCAACTTGTACCATTTAATCCAGAGTCTAACTCTAATAAGGAGAATGTTTCAACATTGGGCCCAGAGTCTTGCTCGAATAAGGAGAATATTTCGACTGTGGGTAACGCTTCGATATTGAAATCAGCTTTGTCGAAAACAGGGAAGAAAGGACAAGACGAAATTAAGGGGAAAAAGGCTCTGCGATTTACAGAAGACACGAGCGATCCAAAAGAAGGTTTGTTCAAACGATTGAAGAATCAGCAGAAGAAATATCCTGTCCTTTTTATTTCTAGTAAACCGAGTAATTGAGATTAGAATTGAATTTTAGCTCCTGGATATATCAAATATATTTATGTAATAGATTTACTGTTAAGAGAATAAATCTATTTTTAGAAAAATGCATTAGGCTTTCAAATTTTCATTGCTTCATATTGAAATCATTCAACTTATAACTCTTAAAATTTGGGATACAAGACGGATGATTCTAAATTCCTCTTTTTTTCTCGATCAATTTTTCATTTTCGTAGTCAGGTCTTTTTAAATAGTGATAGTCATAGTATTTTTGAATTTTTTCCCTCTGTTTCATGTCAGAATTATAAGTTCTTTTCGCAAATTCTCTGTTCCATATCACAATTCTTTTCGAAAATCCTTGGCACCAAGTCAAAATTGTAATTCATGTTGAAAATTAACTCTTCCAAGTCATAATTTTAATTCTTTTAAAAAATTTCCTCTTCCAATTAAGGATAACCCAAGAGAGTATGAAAATATGAAACTAAGGATTAAAGCAATTTATTTTTAATGGATATGAATTTTATACATTAAAGGTCGGGTGAAAAAAAATTAAATATATGCAGAACAGATACAAATATTGGAAAAATTAATATTTTGACTTCCTCTGTTATTTGGAATCGACGTTGATTAATCGATTTTTAATTATACTAAAATCACGAAGTAGTATAAGGAGACCCCACTCCCGGAAAACTTGGACACGTGAATTCAGATTTAGTTAGTTTGCTTTGCTCGTAGTGCCCCTTGCGGAAAAATGCGAAACCCAGAACACTTTCACAATTCCCTTATTTTTCCTTAACTAATTTTTCATTTCAAACATTAATATTCAAATACCAGCATTTTAATCTGGTAATATTTGTAACATATAATATTTTGTTAACGGAATAAAGCAGTATTTCATACACAAATTTAAGATTTTCAAATTTATTAATTTATCTCAAACGAAAAAAATGTCTTTTCTACTATAAAAGATGACAGTTTAACAAAATACTTGAATTTTTAACAAAATAACAAAAATTCTAACATAATAGTTGAATAGTCAACCTAAAAAGAGGAATTTCCAACGAAAAAGTGTGATAGTTTATATTTTAATCAAAAAATAATGAAAATAATACAACAAAAGAGAAGAATTTTGAAACAAAAAAAGATTTTTCCCTCAACAGGTAAATAAAAATTTATCTAAATTATTGAACCTTCAAGCCAGAAACAAAATATGAATTTACAACAAATAATTAATTTTCCACGAAACTGATACATGTTTACCAAACAAAAATGAAATTTCAAACTAAAAAATTGTTTGTTTTTTTTTTACCAAAAAAGGTTAAATTTTAACTAAAAAAGATCAAGATTAAAAAATGTAAATTAGATTACTTTTCAATAAAAAAATTAAATTTCTTCTAAATCAGATGAAGTTTTAAATTAAAAAGATACCCTTTCAAACAAAAAAAAAACAGTTGAATTTTCCATTGAAAAACATTTCAGTCGAGTTTTCACGATCAAAATATGAATTTTGAAACAAGAAATAATTTTCTACGAAAACAATTGAATTTTCAATCTTAAAAGACGAATTTTGAACCAAAAAGGATGACTTTTTAATAAAATTCTCATCCAAAAAAGATTCCAGTTGACTCTGCAAGATCAAAAAGTTTTTACGAAAGAAATTGAATTCTCAATAAGAAAACACGAATTTTTTCAACTATAAAGGATATATTTTTAACAAAAGAGATGAATACTCTACCAAATAGTTGCATTTTTATCTAAGAAACATTAAATTTGGTGCTAAAACAGATGAATTTGTAATTAAAAAAATGACAAATTTTTTTTTGAAGTGTAAGTTTATCCAGAAAAGATTTTAGTTTATTTTTCAACACCAAAACATAAATCTTAAACAAAAAGTAAAGCTTCTACACAATAGTCAAATAAGAAAATAGTATGATAGCTTAATTTCCAACCAAACTGTTGCACTTTTATCCAAAAAAGACGACATTTGACTTAAAACAGATTAATTTTTAATTAAATAAAAACAAAATCAAAATTCCAAAAATAGTTGAATTTTTATTCAGAAAATATTTCAGTTCTTTTTTCAAAGCCGGATATTATATTTAAACAGTACATTTTTAAAACAAATATAAGGACTTTTAACAAAATTCCTGAATTTTCATCCAACTGTTGCATTTTTACCCAAAAAGGTTTTAATTTTTGTTAAAGCAGGTGAATTTTAAAATGAAAAAGACAACATTAAAAAAAAAATTAAATTTTTAACCGAAAAGTTACATTGTTATTCAAGGAAGACAAAATTTCTCCTAAAACATATGGTTTAAACGAAAAACCTTTAAATTTGCAACCAAAATGGATGAGTATTTGAGAAAATTATTAAATTTTTAACTAAATAATAAGATTTATATTAAAAGTATAATCCTCAGAAGAAAGTTGTTGCAAATTTTCAAAATTCTAGTCTGAAAACATTCAATTTTTAAAGCTATTAACTGGTCCTATTTTTGAAATTTTATTCCTAAATTATTCAGATTCGAGGTTTTTCAATTTTATTCAAAATAAGATTGTTAAATTGTAAACGCTTTGAATTAGAAAATATACAATTTCAACGTTTTCTAATGAAATTCTCCATTAAAAAAAAAAATTATTATCTGAAATTTTGCAATTTGGAACGATTTTAATTAGAAATAATCCCATTTGGAAATATTGTATTTCAAAGCTTTTCTGCAAGAGGCGCTACGAACGATGCCAACTAACTAAATTCGAATCTATACATCCGATTTTTCCAAAGGCAGCATGGAAGTAGGGTCTCCTTATTCTACTTCGTGACTAAAATCTTCATAAAACCAAAAGTGACTAATTTCTAAACTAAAAAGTGACCCCAAGTGAATATATACGAATTCAGGATAAATTAAAAATAATTAAAGTTAAATTCATAAAAATTCATAGTGAATTTAACAATAAATTTAAGTGAATTGGAAACAATTTTAAATTATGAAAAAATTAATTGAATTAAGTAAGTTTAAAGCGTGTTTCGAAAAATTTAAGGAAATTCAAAAGAATTGGGTAAAATGCCTCAAAATTCAAGGCGAGTTTAAAAAACTAGATGATAAATTTAAAAAATTTAAAGACTTCATTGAATTGAGTAGAACTGAGAGAATTAAAAAGAATTAATAAAATTGAAAAACATTCCAAAGAATTTAAGATAAATTAATATGAATTCAGATTAAATTCAATTAAATTGCAACAAATATTTGAAGCTCTACAAAATTTCTCACTTTTTGTGAATAAAAGTTTTTGAAATCCATTAAAACATTATAAAATTACTTAAAATCTGATACTTCCGAAATTTTATTTAAATCCTTTGAGAGCTTTTAAATTTCCTTAACATCATTGATATCTTTAGAAAATCTGATAAAATCTATTGGAATATAGAAAAATATTCTAAATCCTTATATAGGTCCTGTAAAATCGTTCCATAACTTCAGAAATTTTAGAAAATTCCTTACAACCGCATAAAAATATTTAAAAATCATTAAAATTCTTTCAAATCCTTTGAAGTTTTTTAAATCTTGAAAATGCCTTGGAATCTTTTAAAACATCCTAAAATATTTCGAACCCTTTGAAACCCCTTCAAATGATTGAAATCGATTAAAAATGCCTTGAATTCTTTTTAAATTCTTTCAAATCCCATAAGGTCACTGAAATCAATGGAAAAATTCTTGGAATTTTTTTTAAAAACTCTAAAATATTTCAAATACGTTAAAATATTTTGAAATAGCATAAAACATTTTTAAAGCTCTTGAAAATGACTTGGCTTTTTTTTTAACTTCCAAAATCTTTAAAATTATTTTAAATTTCTTCAAATTATTTAAATCTTTTTAAAAAACCATTAGATAGTTCAAATCCAGTAAAATCTTATGAAAGCATTTGAGATATTTTAAAGTTCTTGATAAGTCCTTGTAATTTTTAAAAATATCCTAAAATCGTTAAAATGATTTCAAATCCCTTAAAAAATGAAAATCCTCAGAAATCCTATAAAATCACATAAAATAAATAATAAAATCGCTTAAAATATTTCAAAATCTTTGAAATCCCTTAAAATTATCGAAATAAAATAAAAATTCATAGGAACCTTATAAAATTCTTTAAAGCCTTTGGAAATCTTGGAAATTCTTGTGAATAAATTTTGTGAAATCAATTAAAATATTATAAAATGCCGCGAAATTGTGTGAAAATCGCTGACTTCATGAACAATCAAATTCCCTGATTTCTAAGTTTTCCCTGACCTGCGGCCACCCTGACACTTTTTTGTTTCTAATTTCTGAACGAAGTCATCTAAAATTTTAAAACTTCACTAAATTGTGCTTTGATATTAGTCCTTTACTGAGGCAATGATGAAAAGATTCGAAAAGTTCTTAGAGAAGAAAAGTTTAGTATTGAACGTAGAAAAATCGAAGGTAATGGTTTTCAAAAACGGTGGGGACAGAGAAAAGGAAAGAAAAAGGAATTGGAAAGGAGTAAATGTAGAGCAAGTGAAAGTATTCAAATATTTAGGGTACACATTCAACAAAAATGGAGGCCGTGATAGACACAATCAGGAGATTGTTAAAAAGGCCAACATTGTGATGAAACATACGTGGGGGATGAGAGAAAGACTCTTTAAGGACAATTTCAACAGAAGAATACATATTTTTAACAGCTTAGTAGTTGGAGTTCTGTCTTACGGGGAAGAATTATGGGGATGGGAAGAAAAAGCCACTTCAGAAAGGATCCAAGACCGTTATCTCAGGTGGACCCTGGGACTCGACCGTTATACACCAAGCTACATGGTTCTGGAAGAGACCAAAATCGAAAAACTCAAGAGTGAAATTAGGAAGAAAAGCTATTAAATTTGAAGAAGGAATAGAAAATTCCGCAGGAAGAACAATTTTAAAAGAATGCCTAAAAGAAAAAAATAGTGGAAAGCTGAAGATAAGAAGTGTCCAAGAAAGGGAGCAATATCTTAAAAGGCGTGGTTATAGTCAAGGAGGTTTAAAAACATTAAAAGATAAGAGAGCTAATGTAAAAGAGATACTAAAGAAGACAGACTACAAAGTACAAAGACAAACACAGCTAGGTAAAATACAGGAATTTAGGTACAATAGTAGGTACAAACTAGTAAATACTGGATTAAAAGCAGAATATTTGTGTAAGGTAGGAAACAAAGGAAGTCACAAACTAATAGCTAGGGCGAGATGTGGCAATTTAGAGGAAAAATCTAGATATTGGTTAGACAAAGGAAGTCAGATGTGCGCTTTATGTAAAAGAGAAAAAGGTACACTGGAACATTTAATTAGAGACTGCGAATTAATGGATAGACCAAATTTAGAAATTGAAGAAATGTTAAATGGTAGGGCAGGCAATAAGAATGTGTGTAATTGGTTAAGACTTTTGGAAAAGCGAAAAGAGGATGTAATTAACTCTAGATAAGTAGAGCAATGTATAATATGAGTGTATAGAGGACCATTATTGTTACTATTAATCCATATAGAGATTCAATTTTGTTTTAGTTGTCAAAAAAAATCCTTGAATGCAAGAGTGGATGGATAAGAAAAAGAAATGTAAACCAAGTCCAATTTTTCAAGGGCGTTGGGCTGAAAAATAAATAAAAATTAAAAAAAAAATAAATAAAAAATATAAACAAATTCTTTATTTTTTTGCGTACATAAGTCGTCTTTGTGACATCTTTGGGAATATTTTTAAATCTCTGTAAATTCTTTGAAATCCTTAAAAAATTTTATCTTTATGAAATCTTTTGACATTTTTGAAAATTTTGGTTCAATCTTTGAATTATTTGAAATCTTTGTGACATTTTTTGACACTTTCATGAAATATTTGAAACATTTCTTTATTTTTTGTTCTTAAAATCCTTTGTATTCATTTGAAATTATTCAAATATTTGAAATGTTTGTGAAAACTTTTGAAATATTCTAAAAAATTAGACATTTTAAAAATATTTTTATTCTTTTGACATTTTTATAAAATTTGTATGAAATCTTTGATAAGTTTGCGAAATCTTCCTGATATCTTTTGCATTCGGTTGAAATCATAAAAAATATTTGAAATCTTTGAAATATTTGTGAAATCTTTTGTGTTCGTTTGAAATGACTAAAATATTTTGGAATCTTCTCAAGTTTATTGAAACCTTTTGAAATTGTTTAAAATCATTGAAATATGGTGTCATGTAACCTTTTCGAAATGTTTCAAATTCTTGAAATTCTTATGAATGCTTTGAAATATTTTTGAAACCTTTCTAAAATCTTTTTTATTCATTTAGAATCATTAAAATATTTGTGAAATCTTTTGAAACATTTTGAAATCGATAAAAAAATCTGTTTGAAATGCTCAAAATCCTTTCAAATATTATGAAATATTTAGAAATCTTTAGATTCAACTAATAATTTTTATAATTTGTAAGTTGAATATTACAAAAAATGTATACTTTAAGAGTCTATATTAGCGCAGAAGAAAACAAAAATGATGAGATTATTCACAATATTAAAGTCTGTTTATTTCAACCTAAACAATTATTAGTACCGTTTACAAAAAATGGCCTGAAATCTCTTTATTTATCCTGTAAAGAACAATAGATCAATTATATCTTGATAAACAAAAAAACTTTTCAGTAGTAAAATTTTTCCTAAACGAGATTTTTCTATCGTAACAGACTAAAAGATTTAAATCACTTTTTACATTTCAATAAAAAAGAATGTTTTAAAAGCAGAAAAAATGCAAGGTTCAAGTAATAAATTTAAGGAGATTTCCAGGTTTTCAAGATTTAGAAAGAAATCAAGGAGAATTCGAGATTTTCGACGTTTTCTAACTGACATTGAAGTTTAAAAATATCGAAAAAAGTCGACTTTTTCGCTATTTTCTTAGTCACGGTAATTTTTTCGCCTATTTCACCATTTAATGTGTGATATACATTAATGGGAATGCATTTGAAATATGTTGCAACAATAATATATAAGGAAGGTTGAAATTAAAATAGTTTTTATTGACTTTGAATTACAAGAAAATATTTAAAAGAGATATATTGCTCTTTATTTGACAATAAAACTAATTTTCGGTACATAAATTATCAGAAAACATAGTTCAAAGAAAGTGAATTTGGACCTGTATAGCAAAAAATTATTTTGTTAAAATTAATTAATTAAAATTAATTAAAAAATTAATGAGTATTAATTAAAATCATTTTTTGCTACGTAGGTAACCATAATAGAAATCTTAAAATTCGCTCCGGTAGCATGTTCTTTTTAAAGTTGTTTAAAATAATAGTTTTCAATTCAAAAACTAATGTTTGCTGTTTAAAATTTGCTATTTCTTTATTAATTATGGTCGAACGTTAGACTCAAACTACATATATTTAAGTTATTTTATAATTAAATAAAACATTACAATATATAAATAAATATATAATATATAATAAATTATATATAAATAAATTAAAAAATTGTATAATTAATTTAACTTGTTTTATAAAGAATAATAGAACATGCTATACGGTTATATTGATAGAATTATGTTTTGTTCTATACTGAAGTTACAGGCGATACTCAATATTTTATACTAAAAATAAAAACGTGACTACTTTGAAAAATTGTATAGTTATATCTAATAAATTACTGAAAATATAAATATTTTATGTTGAAGCTTTTCCCTGGAAATGAACATTTTCAAACAATAATTATAATCATTATCAAGATTCCAAATTTTCAACAAGTTTGGGTTATCTTACCGTTTTACATCGGAAATGGGTATTTTGAAATCAGAAATTTATAGATTTCAAAGGTGAAATTTTGTTTAAAAAATTACGTTTTTCGAGTTGATTAGCGTTTTTCACCAGAAATTGAGGTTTCTAAACAAAAAATATTAGATTTTGAAGTTTCATAATTTTTTATCAATTTTAAGTTACAGTCGAGTTTTATACCAAAATTGGTATTTTTAGTCAAAATCATCAGATTTCAAAAAAGAGAATTTTTTAGTACAATTCTAAACAATTTGATCGTATGTTTTTTCAATTAATAGTATTTTCCAGTTCTAGTTGTTTTGACTGCTATATGTCTTTTGCCATATTGAGCCGTTATAAACTCTTAAAAAAATATCAAGTAAACGGTTTATTTATGTAATTATTGTGAAGAGGACACGGCGGATTTTTCTAATAGTGTTTTTCTGATTTTATCCAATTATTTCCATTAATTATTGCTCCGTCATGAAAATCAGGTTATAAAGGTGAACTCAGAGAACACCCAAAGACAAAGAATAAAAGAGTTAGAAGCTTTCTGATAATTATGAGAGATCTGAGGAGAAATATTTTCAGTTTTATTTTCAAAGAACAATTTTAAGTTTTAAAGATTTTAAAATGTGGGTTAAAAGAATATGGACGACTTTGAGACCATTTTTTCTAATTTTTCAAGATTTACAAATTTTGTAGGTAAACTAAATTTTGTCAGGACGTGAAAAAAAGTTCCTAAAATTCATGAGAAATTTTTAAATGATTGTTTTGTAAGGAATTTCAAGAGAAAATCAAAAAAAGATCACAAAATTTTTTGAATTATTTCCTAAAATCTTTAAAAAATGTGAAAGATTTTAAAGCAAAATTTTGCAATTTTGCCATATTATATAATTTAAAAAAAAATTAAGTAAGTTTAAGAAGTATTCAACAGTTTTGAAATGATTTAAAAGTAATTAAAACTTGTAAAGATTTTTAAAGAATTTTGTAAAGTTTCACGAAAATGAAAGACATTTTTTCATATTTCTAAAAAAAATTAAAATAATTTTTTATTTCGACAAATTAATTTGCCGAGATTATTCAAACAGATTTTAGAAGATTTCAAAAATAGTCAAAGAAGAATCAGAAAGATTTCAAGGAAATTTTTTTAATTTTGCATATATTTATATATATATTTATATTTTAGAAGATTTTAAAGAAAAATGTTTCAATTTAATAAGATTGCAAAATAAAAACGAACACAAATTGGCTAAATTTAAGAAATATTTAGTAGAATTTAAAAGAATTTCGAGAGTGCCTGAAATATTTAAAAATGTTTTAAATTTTCTCAAGAATCTTATGAAAATTATATTTACATAAATTTAAAAATAAGGTGATAATACTTATTTTCTTGCTCTCAAATTTCAGAATTTAATTTCAGCATGGTTTTACACGTCGAAAAATAATTTTAGAATAATTTGAGTGTTGTCAAAGATAAAAAAATATTCGTTAATGGTCTTTCTTTAAGAGTGTCATACAAATTAAAAAATATTTTAGCTTCGTTACAAAGCCCAATTGATTAAAAAGATATCACATTTAAGATGTCGTTATTTCATCCTAATAGAAAACAATATTTTAGGATTTATCATATTCCTTGTTTATCATCTATAGATATAATAATTATATTTATTATATAGTAGCATTATATTTTAAATCGGCAATATAAAAAAAAAATTAGTTCTTCATCACTATAGTAAAAAGTGTTTGAATATCCGAGACTAACACAAAATAACGAAAAAGTGAATAACAAAATCATAAATTAGCCAAAAAATTTTCCGAATTAAAAAATAAATGAATTGTTAAATTCCCATAAATATTTTTATTCCGAAAATTTGAGCTTGTCGAAATTTAAAATGTTCCGAAAGTTGTTAATAAATTATTAATTAATGATTAATTAAATTGTTTGCCTTATTTATAATGATAACATCATATAAATTAAGAATCAATTAACTATGTTCAGCAGTTATAAATTTCAAGAATTGAAATATTTGTGGGAATTTGTTAATGCGTTTATTTTACAAATCGGTCTTAAAGTCGGTGAATTTTAGTTTCGGATATTTTTAAATTCGAGATTTTATTTTTTATCATTTAAAGATCTTATTGTTATTTGAAATTTGGAATTATAATTTGATAATAATATATATTTTTGGCATTTTTTTCCATTCATTTCTGTATTCGTTATTTATTTTTTATAAGTTCTGAATATCCATGCAATTTTTTTACTTGTTTGAATTGTGTCAATTATGCCGCTTTTTTCCATAAAGAAAATAATACGTAAGTACATAAGTCTCATTTACTACCTGACTCTATACTATGCAAAAAAAATGATTTTAAAGGGTTTTTCGTATTTATTTTGTCATTTTTAACCATTTTTTCTATGGTACTGTATATTTTTGTAAAACAAAGTTACTACTAGCGCCGCCACACAGCCGTTTTCAACTCTCGTAACACATTTTTTGCATTGGGCAGTACAGTGGAAGCACCCCCCTGGTATTATATTAAAATCTAATGATTTTTATTTAAATAACAGAATTTACAAGTATGAGCAATTTCCCTTATATTAAAAAATCATTAGATTTCAAATAAGACTTATGATTTTGTAAATTTAAAGTCATTTTGTCACTTTTAATCGAAAATTGGTATTTAAAAAAAAACCATTAAAAATTGAACAAGATTTAGAATATTTGAACAATTTTGTAAAGAAGATTTTTATTAATGGCATTAGGGTCGATAATATTTATTATTTTGTGTTTGGTAATTAATTTTTTTTTTTTAATTTAATTTTTTTAAAATTAAAAATGAACAAAGCATAATTCTTACGTTATGATAGCGTTTTTCTTCTGTAATTATTGGTATCAAAAAATAGATTTAATAGTGTACTTAAAATTCTTAACAACTTTAAGTTATTTTGTTAGTTTTAAACTGAAATCGGTATTTAAAAAAAAAATCATTAGAATTAAATCCAATTATTTTTGTTCAAAATAATAAAATAAAAAATTTCCAACTTTTATCAAATGTAGACTTTGAAGATTCATATTGAGTTCCAAAAATATAAATCCACGTTATTATTTCCAATGCTTTAAATTGATGAATCAATCAATAAATTAAAAAAAATTTAATTGCATCATTCGAAGTAATTTTAAGATAGAAACATTGAAAATTGAACCATTACATTTTTAAAGTAAATTACACACTTCTTAAATTAAAAGTTAAATTATTTTCATTTTAAATAGTTTTACAATCCTTAAAATGTTTCGAAATTTTATTTCAGAATCTTGAAACGACTGCATATTGTTTTAAATTTTCTCAAATTTTAAATTATTTAAAAAATTTGTTCAGAACTTCAAAAAATCTTTTAAAATTATTTTGTTTTTTCCAAAACTTTTTCCAACACATTTTTTTAATCCTGTCAAATCCTAGAAAAAGATACCCTTATATATCCAGGTTTTATCCAGGTATCTCAAGTTTTTCTTCCATGTATAATTTTTCCTAGTATTTTATCTTCTTATACTTAAAATTCAGTACATACTTACATCAAATTAATTCCGGTACTAAATAGTTAAATTTCGACTAAAAACGATCAATTCTCAAGTAAATACTTGAATTTTTAACTAAAAAAATATCAATTTTCAAACTCAAATGAAATAGTTAAATTCTCAGTTGCAATACCTAAATTTTAAATAAAAAATATACATTTACAAACCAGAAGATAAATTTTCTACCAGAAATAAGATTTTTCAACAAAAAATATGCATTTTTATCGAAACAGTTAAATTTTGAACTAAAAATAATAAAATTTTCAATAAAAAGATTTAATTTTAACAAAACAAAAACGATTTTTAAACAAAATAGTTCAATGTTCAATCAGTGATGAATTTCCAACTAAAATGAGAAACAATAGTTGAATTTTGAAATAAAACGTCCATTTTCTATCAAAAATGGAATAGGTAAATTTTCAAATAAGAAAAAATTAATTTTCAACAACAAAAAATCAATTTTTAACAAAAAAGTTTAATTTTCAATCAAAATTATGAATTTTCAACTACCATTAGAAATATGTAACTAATATAGTTGAATTTTCAATCGATGTGAAGAATTTTGTATTAAAACGTCAATCTTCGATCAACAATTGAATAGTTAAATTTTCAGATAAGAAAAAATTAATTTTCAACAACAAAAAACGAATTTTTAACAAAATAGTTTAATTTTCAATTAAAGTTATGAATTTTCAACTGAAATTAGAAATCTTTAACTAATATGCTTGAATTTTTAACCAGAAAGATAAATTTTCTAACAAGGAGATTAATTTCTACCAAAAAAGAAGACTTTTTAATTGACAAATTTCCAATTATATAAATATATAAATATAAAATAATAGAATATTTAATTGGAATAGTTACATTTGTAGTAAAAAAATAAAATTAACAAAAACCAAAACGATGTTTAAAAGCATAGTTACATTTTTAAACAAAGTGATGAATTTTCGACTAAAATGATGAATCCTTAACTAGAATAGTGGAATTTTCAACAACAAAAAATATTAATTTTCAAATAAAATGATGAATATTTAACCAGAATAATTGAATTTTTAACGCAAAAGAGACATTTTCAAAATCATAAAATTAATTTTTTACTTAAAAAGGACGATTTATCAACAAAATACATGAATTTTAAACAAGAGTTCAATTTTTAAATAAAACAAAAGACAAATTTTCAACTGAAAGGGGCAAATTTTGAACCGAATAGATGGATTTGGAACTAAAAAAGATTTATTTTTAATCAAAAATGTAATAGTGGAATTTTAAACCAAAAAGATGAATTTTCAACCAAAAGGTGAATTTTCATTCAAGAAAATTAATTTCTACTAAAAAAGACGAATTTCCAACAAAATACATGAATTTTCAAATAGAAAAGATAAATTGTCAACCAAAAAGTATATAGCTAGATTTTAGTTACAAAAATTAATATGCAACCAAAGAGATAAATTTTAATTAAAGTGATGCAGTATTCAACTGGAATAATTACATTTTCAGTTAATAAAATTTAATTTAAAAAAAAAACTTATTTTCGACAAAATAGTTCAAGTGAAAAAATTGATTTTCAGCTTAGGAAAAAACGAATTTTCAATAAAATATCTTAGTTTTCAATCAAAGAGATAAAAATGTTCATTTAACTTGATCAACTTCAAATAAAAATAATTTTTATCAAGAGTTTAACAGTTAACCTATTAATTAAATGTTCATTAAAAAAAGGACTCTGAACAAAATAAAACGCAGTAGTTGATATTTCAATCAAAAAAGATTTTAATTTTTAATCAAAAACATTATAATTCAACTAAAAAAGATGTATTTTTAACATGAGTTGCCTCTTTAACTAAAAAAGATTTTTCTGCCAATAAGAGAGAGAAAATATTGCAAAGAAACTGCTAAATTTCCAACAAAATACATACAACAATTAAAAAAAAAGTACAACAAAATAGTTAAATACAGCAATAGAAAGCTATGTTTACAAACAAAAAATCAATTTAATTTCATATTGATATTTAAAGAAAAATTTATATTTTGTTGTAAATGGCAGTGAGCGATTTGCACCGAAATTTTGGTAGGTAGAGTTTTTCTAAGAATAATAGCTGTTCAATTCTTAATTATGATTCAAAATTCCACAATTTGAGTTAGAAATTAAATTTTTCGAAATAGAACAATTAAAATTGCAACCTTCAAAGTTTAGTTTTTTTGTTTCGTTTTGAATATTTAATTAATACTTACTGATTTTAAATGAACAGTCAGTTTTTTTTAAATATTAGGCAATTGTTTGTTTTCTTAATTGAATATTTTCAAATTGAATAGTTTAAAATTGAATATTTTAGACTGAAATAATATTTGAAATGTAAATAAAAGTCTTTAATTATGAATATATTATTTTAAGTTATTTTTAAATTGAAAATAGGTTATACAAATTTCAATCCGGCGTTTACATTAGTTTAAATAATTAATAAGACTTTTTGATTGAAACAATTTACTTTTAATTTCAATGTTCAAAATCATTAATTAATTTATATCCACGATTGATCAATTAAAAATGTTTTTGATCAAAAATCTTCGATTTGAAACGCTTTTAATTTTAAATTGTTTTTAAAACGGAATTTAAAAAATCTTTAGATTAAAATGTACGCTTTAAAATTAAAATCTAGAATGGAAAATTTTCAAAGTGAAATATTTTCGAATTACGCATTCTAAACTGAATGATATCATAATTGAAAAAGATACCAATTCAACTAATTATTTAAAAAACGATTAAAATCAAAGTTGGACAGATTTTTCTTCAAAATTTTTTTGTGAAATCCCCGGTCAAAAAATAAATTCACTGTCATTTCTCGGGGTTTCCGAGTCTCCTAAAATTCCCGGTTTTCACAGTTTTAGGGTCTAGAAACCACCCTGCATTTTTATTATTTTATATAATACACTTAAAAATAATCAAAAATTTTACACGAATAAAAAATGTAGTTGACTCACCTCTGTATTTTCAAACTTTGTCAGCAGAACGATATTTCCATCTTTGAGTCTGGATTCAATGTGTTTCGGGAGTATTGGTTTATTTGCTAGCCTTGATGGGAATTGATACTGTATTTTCTCGGCCCAAGATTTCTTTTGTCTACTGAGCGCAATTTCATCTCCAAGAACTCTCATTTTCCATCTGAAGTCGTTGACTTCGGAATTCTTGAGAGCTGAGAATTCATGCAACCCTTTTCCGATCAGAAGACCGATTTGCGAGTCTAGATTTCTGTCTCCTTTCACTCCCTCACGCTCAATTACTTTCAGTACCGAGCAAAAAGGCTTTATATCGCACAGTCTTCTTGTTTCATCACGCAACTCCTCTGCTTCTGCGTTTGCATTAATACAGGAGAAGACGTAGGAGGATGCATCTTTTAAAGTTCCGTGCAGTGGATACTTGCTCGCTTCGTCCCAAAGGTCCTGCGTGTTTGAAAATATATTTAAAAATGGCCTTTATATTTAAAATTTGATTTTTTACATTTTTATCAAGGCTTAAGCAAAATTACAGAGAGTAATGAGTTCCGCAAATAGGTACACGTGCGTCAAATTTTTGGCAAACATCTCCTAAACCACCACTTAAAGGGCTGAGTACTTCCCTAATTTGGTAAGATATTTATTTTTCACTTTACTGATACTATGCAGAATTTCAATTATGAATAAAAAACAGGCAACAAAGAAATTTATTTTTTAATTTTTCTTATTTCAGGATTCACAGCGCAAACGAGTTGAAAAAGAAGGAGAGGAAACAATATTTTTATAAGAAATATTGTATTCCCAAATAATATTTTTTCAAGAAAAAAGGGCAAATAGGGGATATGTGAAACATTTATTTTCACATTTAGAAAAGAAGAAACAATCTTTTCATAAGAAATGCGCGCGTATAGTTTTTCGATTTGAGTTGAAAAATAATTTTTAATACAAAATGAAAGTGCATTTTTAAACCAACATGAATTTTTTAAAAATGTTTAGTAATAAAATGACTCAAGAAGGCTTTAAAAGAATTATGCTCCATAATACTCAAGAAAATTAATTTATGCAAAATAATTGCACAAAAAAAGAAGCAAAAACAATATTAAAATCTCGAATAGAGGTGTAACTATTTATTTGTTCAAAGTTTTTTAACACTTGTAAAATAAATATTATCAGTTTGTTTTTAAGATTATAACTATAAATATAATTTTCTTACGATTCTTAAGGAAATTTAAAAATATTTTTGAAGATTTCAGATATGCCAAATGCAAATTAGTAAACAATTTAATTTCCAACCAAATAGTTAAATTAAAAAAAAAAGAATTATTACCGAAACGTGTAATGCGCGATTGATTTTTCAATGAACAAATATTTTTATTTTTAATAAAAAACAGTTGAACTCATCCAAGAAGACAAATCTTCCACAAAATAGTTGAATGTTCGACCAAAAAAGATTAATCTTCAACCAGTTGTATTTTTAACCAAAAAACATGAAGTATTTTCCAAAAGAGACGAATTTTTTACAAAAAAGATAAATTTTTCAATCCGAAAATATAAATTTTCAAAAAAATGGTGAATCCTCAACAAAAAAAAATGACTCTTTAACAAAGTATTTCAACTTTTAACCAAACAGTTGCATTTTCATAAAAAAAATGTTTAACTAAGAAGATTAATTTCCGGTCAATTAAATTAATTTTGAACTAAAATTATGAATCTCGAACCAAGCCAGTGAATCTTTACGAAGTATTTTAACTTTTAACCAAGCGGTTTAATTTTCAACCAAAAATATCATACTTAATAATGAAACTAAAAAATATTTTAAATTTTTAATCAAAAATAGTTGAATTCATCCTAAGAGATGAGTTTTCAACAAAATGGTTGAATCATTAGCCAAAATAGATTTTAATTTTAAACCAAATGTTTGCAATTTTAATTAAAAAAAGATCTACCAAAATAGACGAATTTTCAAAAAATTGGTTGAATTTGTAAACAACAAATATTTTGCAGTCCAAAATGAGATAAAATGTAGGCAACTTATAACTTGAATGAAAAAATAATTTTGAATACATGATAAAATTTTCGAAGAACACAATTTTTTTAATGTTCTTTGTTTACTTCTTTTACGGTTGTACAAATATAATTTTACTAGGCTTCTTGAAACAATTCAAAAAGATTTTTTAAGATTTCAGATGTCTAAAAAGTATCTAGAAAATGTCTATGATTTTATTTCATGAGATTTTATAAAAATGTTGGAAATTTTTATTAGTTTAAAAGATATTTAAGACTTTTTGACGCTGGAAACAAATTAAGAATATTTGATGAATGTTTGGAAATCTTTCAGTCTTAAAATATTTTTTATCTCTTTAAAACTCCAAAACAACCTAGAGATTTTTTTATTATTTTTAAAATTAATTAACAATTTCTGAATGCCTTTTAAACTGATTCGAATTTTTCCTATAATTTTGCAACAAATTTTGCAAAATTAAAAAATTGCCTTCAAATCTTCCAGATTGTTTTTTTCATAATTTCGGAAATCTTTTTGAATATTTTTAAATCTTTTTAAATATTATTTTAAAATAAATATAAAAAACCATACAAAATTTTCCGAGAAATCTTAAGAAAGTTTGTTTAATTATCTGGATCCTTTCAAAATTCGAAAAAGTTTCTAACTTTTGTTGTCGAAATTTTATTTTATTTTATAAATCTTAAAAACTCTCCATTTTGTTGAAAATTTGTCGGGGCCGGTAATTTTTTGCTCACCGGTATTAACTTTTTTATCGTTACCTACAGTCCATACATTTAGTTAATTAAGATCTTTGAAGTTTTTGTCCATAATTTAATTTTTCTCATCTCTTTAAATGTGTGAAAAAGTTTACAAATTACAGCCTGGTAGCAAAATGTTGAGAACAAAATCATTTCCCAATATTAAAAAATAATAAAAATATTCTCTTTCGTCAATAGTGCTTAGAAACATTAAGAAATAATTTTCGTCGTCAAATAGAATTACTTATTTGGAAATCTTAATTTAGTAAATTGATTTAAAAACATTTGATCAAACCGTTAAGAACAGAATGTTGTTTCCTTTATTATTAAGCAGACATTTGCAATTTAAAGTTTCTCTTTCAGAAATAAATTTGTAGGATTAAAATTCCACATTTGGAAATTGCAATTTACAAAATTCGAGAAAATTCAAAAAGGCAAACTGAATCATTTACTTAAACTCAGTCACGCTATATGCAACCAATTAGGTAGTCAACAACAATGAATCTTCTTGTGGAAGTTTTATCTATTTCTATTTAGAAGAGAGATATAAGATCAAATATTTTTTAATTGTTTAAATTTTTCATTTACCATTCGTTTTAGAAAATATTAAACCGTTTATCAAGTTTGTCAAATGAATTAGTAGAGAAATCTAGTGCCTTTTCCGGTGTCTACACTTCAAATTTCAAAAAATCTCTTTGGCCTTTCAAGACTTATTCTATAATTAGAATTATAAGAATTTTTAACATTTAAACTTTTTAAGTAAATAACATACATATACCTTATATAAAAATAATGTCAAGGTTAATTTAAATATTAAAATTGTAGGTTTAGATTTTAATCGAGTTTATGAAAAACATATTCTTTATCAAAAGTCAAAAAATTATCAGCATTTTCAAAAATGTCACCTTCCATATTTTTGAGGGAAGATGATATTCTATCTTTAAAAATAGTCTTTTAACTCTCGTTGACTAATTGGATTTTCTGTTATGTTTTTTTAAAGGAAAACATCAAATTTTGTTTAAGAGTTTAAAAATCAACTAAAAATGTAACACATAAATGATGTTTCAATCAAAAATGATTTAATTTAAAAATAAAAACAGTTGAATTCATCCCAAAAGAGACAAATTTTCAATAAGATAGGTAAATACTCACAAGAAAAAAATTACTTTTTACCAGTTGTATTTTTAAACAAAAAGGATGGCATTTTTTTCAAAAGAGACGAAGTTTCTACGAAACATTTCAATTTTTTAACACGAAAATATGAATTTTCAACTAAACAGATTTATTTTCTACCAAAAATGCGGATTCTTAACGAAATAGTTTCATTGTTAATTGAAGAGATTAATTTTAAATTGAAAAATGATATTTTTCAATCAGTTGCATTTTTATAAAAAAATATCAATTATCAATAAAATAGTGGAATTCCCAATGAAAATATATTAATTATTAAACCAAAAAGATTTTTCAATGAAAAAAAATGTCAACAAAATTATAAGTTTAAGGGATAAATTATTTTGAATACAAAATAAAATTTTCTTTTTCAATTAGAACAAAGTGAACAAAAATTTATTTTTAAGATATTGCAAAAATTCGAGCCAGTTTAAAAGATATTTAGTACTTTTAGAAGTGTGGAAGATCTTTTAATCTCGAAATTATTTCTCAAAATAAAAAATCAGTTTAAATTATACCCTTAATTTTAAGATTTGTTTTCATCATGAAAACTTTCGAAGCTTCAAAAATTTTACGTCATAATATTACAAAATTCACGTTTTTTAAAACTGTTTAAAAATGATATCAAATTTATAATCTTTTTAAAACTTCTAAATATCTTAAAATTACTTGAATTTGAATTTCGTAGAAAACTTTGTAATCTTGTTAATTGAAAAATTCTGCTTTGAAATCGTTCATTCTTTCTCGAAATGTTAGGAATTATTTTAAAATGTTTTGAAATATTTGTCATGTTTCTGGTGCCATTTATTTTTCAAAATAAAAAGTCAGTTTAAATTTTCCGAGGAATTTTTTTTACTATCACGAATCCTTTTAAAATTCTTAAAAAGCTTCTTTATTTTCGAAATCTTAAACGGAACAAAATAAAGCTCCATCTAAACATTAACGCGAGTTTCACACTGACAACAATAGTTCCGAGAATATTTGGAGATATTAGTCGAAAAGTGGCGCCATGCACTTTTTAATAATTTGATTCTGGTTTTGAATAGAATAATTTTTTATATGAAAGGCGAAAAATGAATCTTACAGTTGTATAGTTCCTAATTTCAGAGAATTTCCCGCGTAATTCAAGTATTTTATTTTCAAAGATTGTATATTTAAAGAGAATGGGGGAAATTTTTTAAGAATAGGAGAAAAAATGGGAAAAACTGTGAATCATGTTATTGGCTCGTAGATATTTTAAAATAAATGAAAAGAACACGATTTTCAAATTTAAAAATAAAGGAAAAACTAAAACTTACCTTCTTGAACATGAATCTAAAAATATTTACTCTGTAGCTTTCAAGATAGAAACAAAACATTAAAATCGGAAATTCTCCGAAACATTTTCAAGAGCCAAATTTAAATCTTACAAAACAGTGATGAGGTATAAATAAAAGCAGTCAAAAATTGTTTGCTTTCAATGAAATACGAGTTCTGGTTATTTCATTTTAATAATGAAGGAACTATAAAGAGATTAAAAAACTACTTTCTCATTCTAATGATCTAAAATAAGAAATTCTCTTAAGTAAACAAACAAAACCGTAAAAAAAACAAAGCTTTCTCAGAATATATCAAAGTTACTGCAAGTTAAAAATGACAAAACAGCAAAAACGCAGCATAAATAAAAGCTGTGAAATCTGGACTCTAATTTAAAATAAGAATTCCTACCTCTTTGATTTCGGTAAGAGTTGTATTGCGATTAGTCTCCAGTGGGATGACGACTCCATTTGGCATAAGACACGTGAGCTCAACAACTTCTGTTGGAGTCTTTGTCCAAAAGTTGTAAGTGTACGCACTAGGTGTATGAACCATGATGTGGGCTTGTTTTTCCAATCGAGGTACCAAAATTTAATTACCAGTCCACGTTGGACTGTCGCCTATGACTCACAGCAGGGGATAAACACTTCCAGGAACGAATGTTCCATACTCCTAACCTCGATTAATTCAGTCTTTGATCTCGTTTTCGCAAAAAACCTGCTTTGTTTTCATTATGTAAGCCAAAATCTGCACGATGTAAATCATGTAAGTGTCAAAGTATTTTTTTACAGGTTTTCCTGATGCCGAGCACATTGATCAAAATTTCTTATCCAAAATCGCTCAAATTGTAATCACTCAAGGCACGGCGAATCCCCGCTTTTTCACGCACTGGAAAATTCACTACAGGGCTGATTTCTCACAAGACACACTTGAGATGCAATGAAAAATAATTATCACTGCATACAAAAACAACATGAGGCGGCCATTACATATTTACATTCCACGACAAAACGAGATGAGCAGTTTTCCCCCACTTTCCCTAGAAAATTCGCCAGAATTCTCTAGATTATAATTTACAGTCTGGCCGCCAGGCGCGCAAGAGGCTAAGGCCTTTATTTACATAACCTCAAATTTTGCAGGAACCTGTTTGGAATTCGTGATTTTCTACTTTGTATGGGAATGTGATTTATAACATGTCGAAAGGGTTTGTTCATTCTGTTAAAGTTCCGAGGCTCTACAAAACTGTCGCAGGCGTTGTACAAAAAGTACAAGAAAACGGAGCGAGTCTTAAACAATTGATTTATCAACAAAGACACACGGTGAGTTGTCACGTGCTCCAATGTTTTTTCTGCTACAAGTACAGAAAATAATGATTATTCATTATTACTTGTTTGTAATTTGGTAGTTGAATTATGTTTATTATTGTGATTCTTTTTTTATTTTTCTAAACAAGTGTATATGTAATCTTTAGTCAAGGGTTGAAAAAATAAATCTTGTAATTCCTAACAATTCGTGCGATACGAAAAATATAAGTGAAGGTGAATTTTTAAACGGTCGTTAAATATTACGAATTAGAGAAATAAAAAAACCTCTATTTTATATTAGTGGAAAATTCAAGAGTCTAAACTTTTAAAAATTTAGTTTTAAAGTATAATAAATATTTATTTAAAAATATGAACCCTACTAATTTTTAAGTAAAGTCTCTAAAAGTTATGGCAAAGAAAAAATGTATGTCAATAAATCATGTAAATATTTACAAGGAGAAACAATTGAAACAGACTGGATCAATTTCAAAACAGAAAGCTTCTAAATATTTTTAAGTCACGGAATCTCGTGGGGAAGAAAGATGCCGTTTTTTAGAGGAAATTATGCAATACGTATTTTTATGATTCAAGAAAAAAAAATTTTACAGAGTGCGTACTAAATAATTTTGGTGACCAGAAGAATGTTTGTGAAAAGGGAAAAACTCTACCACTTTTATTTTCTTTAATATCCAAAGAAAATGTTTTACATATAATTAATTAAGCATAAAACTTGCTAGATTTCCTCCCTATAAAAGTGCAACTTCAACAAAAAATAGTCCAAAAATATAACCATGAGTTTTTGTAGCAAATTTACTTTTAATATTGTTAGGAAAACTTCCGAATATTGTCAGTTTTAAACTTTTTCAAATGATGCAAATAATTCCCTGACTTTTCCCTGACCAATTTTTTATTTTCTATGACCATTGATATGCAGATACCAGTCTTTTAAACTTAATAAAACAATTTAACATAAAAGTTGTAAGTATCAAATATATTTATTTATATCAACCGAAAAATATGACTTTTCTACCATAAAAGTTGAATTTTCAATTCAAAAGGACGAATTTTCAACGAAACAGTTGAATTTTCCACTAAAAGTTTAATTTTTAAATAAAATATTTGATTCAATTTTTAAACAAAATAGTTGAAATTGAAACTAAATTGTTGAATTTTTAAAGGCAAAAGACAAATTTTCAATAAATTCAACTTTCAAGCCAAAATGAGAATTTTCTTCCAAAACATTCAAAATGCAATCCGGAAATATAAATTTACAAGAAAAAGGTTAAATTTTCAACGAAATAGACGAATTTAAATATAATTTATTTATTGTAAGAATTAAAAAATATTAATTTTAAACTCAAAATACAATTAATTAAAAAAAAATAGTTGAATTTTCAACCAAAGAGATAATAAATTTAACCAACAAATCTGTTTTAAAAAAGTACTTCAACTTTTACCTAGTTCAATTTTCAACTAACTAAAAAATACGAATTTTCAACGAATCATGTAATATAGTAGGTGTTTTAACAAAGAAAGATTTTTATTTAAAGTCAAAAATAGTTGAACTCAACCAAAAAAGTGGGTTTTCAACAAAATAGTTGAATTCAAACCAAAAACTATTATTTTGAAATCAAACCATTGCATTTTTGGCCAAGAAGAAAGGAAATTTATACTAAAACAGATTAATTTTTTTAATTAAAAAGACACATTTTCAATAAATAAAGATTTTTCAGTCAATCAAAAAATTTCATAAAAATTGTTGAACATTTAAGCCAAAATGCGAATTTTCTTTCAAACAATTCAAATTGTAACCCGGAAATATACATTTGCAAGAAAAAGGTTCAATTTTCTACAAGATGGATGAATTTAAATATAATTTATTTATTTTAAGAATTAAAAATAGTAATATTTTGAACTAAAAAAAAGATCAATTTTCAACAAAAAATAGAAAACTTAAATGCTCAGTGTAAATTAATTTTTAACAAAATTGTCAAATTATCAACCAAATAGATAAATTTTTCAACCAAACAGACGAATTTTCACAAATAATGTTTTTCCAGACATTTTCAGTTAAAAAAATTAATTTTAAACCAGAAATTCCAATAATTTTCACAAAATAGTTCAATTTTCAACCAAAGAGATGATAGCTTTAGCCAAAAAAATTGTTTTTAACAAAGTAGCTCAACTTTTACCTAGTTGAATTTTCAAATAAAAAAAAATCAATTTTCAACTAACATAAAAGGATATTCTTTACCTGGAATAGTTAACTTTTAAGATACCTTAGGGGTTGCTAAGAAATTTTTAAAATTTTCAGGAAAAATCTAGTTTCCAAAAAAAGGTAGTTTTTTGCCAAAATAGTTTAATTTTCAACCCAAAAACACGAATTTTCAACAAAACAGTTGCATTTTTAAACAAACAGGATAACTTACTGACAAAATTGATTAATTTCCAACCAAATAATAAATTTTGTAAACAAAAATATAATCATAAGAAGGAAGAAATTGCAAAAAATTTAAATTAAACTACAAAAAAAATGAATTATCGACAAGAATATTATATTTGGGTGGCCACAAAACTTAATTTTCAAAATTCCTTAATTTTTCTTGACTTTTCCCTAATTTCCAGGGATTTCCTGACCTACGATCGCCCTGGAAAGATGATATATTCTATAAAAATCTGGAAAGTAATTAAAAATACCCCAAATAGGTCAAAAGTTATAAGTCCAAAATTCAAATACGCTTAACTTCGTAGAAAATGGTTTTTTTTTCTCAAATCATAAAAATACGTATCGGCTAATTTACTTCAGAAACATATTTCATCCCTAAGATATCCTGCGACTTCAATATTGTAGAACTGGCCTGATTTGAAATAGATTCAGTTAATTGGGAATGGTTAAACTGCGATACGCCACATGGTGACAAAAATCCGAACTAGAAAGAATAGGTACGATTTTAAAGATGCATTTTAATTTGTGCATAAAAGTGTTTTAACGATTTTTTTGGAATTTAAAGTATTTATCGGATAGTGTAAATAAGCTTTTATGGAAAACAAAGGGTTTTAGATGGAATTTAGATCTTATACAGTTAAAAAAACACATTTTTTGACAGAAATATTTGTATAAGAAAAAGCTATTATTGTACTATTTATTGTAATTTGCTACAGATTATAAACTTAAATTAACTTATTTTGAAAGAAAAATGAACTCAAAGTAAATTTGTATTAATTAATACATGAAATACTCTCTATTTAAAAATTTGATTTAAAAGTTAAGTTTACATGAAATAGTGAAATAATTGTCCTTTTGTTTAAAAACCTTTTTTGACGAAAATGTGTTTTTTCACTGTATAAGGTGGATATTATATCTAAAACAAATTTTTTTGTTTGAAGATTTTTTTGTGGTATTTCAATCATTGTTTTAAACATCACAAGTCAAACGTAAAAACATTGTTGTGCAAAAATGGAAATACATTTTTAAAATCGTACCTACTCTTTCTAGTTCCAGTTTTCGGCACCAGATGGCAAAAAGGTAGACCACCATTTCCTATAGTAAAAATGGTGCACGAAATAGTATAAGGAGACCCCACTCTTGCGGAAAATGCGAAACCGAGAATTTTTTCAAAATTCTCTGCTTTTTCATTGACTAATTTTTCATTTCAAATCATTAATATTTAAATTACAGCATTTTGATCTTGTGATACTTTTAACATAGAATGGCTCATTAAATGGCTTTTTAACAAAATACTGGAATTTTCAACAAAATAATTGAATTTTTAACAAAATAATTGAATATTCAACCTAAAAAAATACATTTCTAACAAAAACGTGTCATAGTTTATATTTCAATTAAAAAAGATGAAATTTATAGAAAAAAAGAGAAATTTTAAAATTTTAAGACCAAAAAACGAATTTTCAACAAATAAAGATTTTTCACACAAGATAGAAATAAAAGTTTATCTAAATTGTTCAACCTTCAAGCCAAAAGACGAATTTTCTCTACGAAAATTGAATTTTCAAACAAAAATATGACTTCAGCAAAAAATTAATTAATTTCTTAACAAGGTGATAGAAGAAATTTAATTTTTTTTAAATGAAAATTTAATTTCTTGGTTAAATATCATTTTTCTTTGCTTGAGCATTAAGCAAAGAAGAATGATTGAATTTTCAGTCTAAAAAGACAAAGTTTAAAAAAAAAAGGATGACTTTAACTAAATTGTTGAATTCTCTACCCAATAGTTGCATTTTTATTTTTTTTCAAAAAAGATTAAATTTCTCTCAAAGTAGAAGCATTTTTTATAACAAAAAAAGTTGAGGATTCCAGTTGACTCTGCAAAATAAAAATTTAATTTTTTCAACAAAAAATAATCTTCTACGAACAGAATTGTATTTTCAATCGAAAAAAACATATTCTTTCAACCAAAAGGATGTATTTTTAACTTAATAGTTGAATTCTCTAACAAATACTTGCATATTTATTCAAAAATATGACAATTTTCTTAAAACAAATGGATTTTTAATTAAATAAAACCAAATTTTCAAAAGTAGTTTAATTTTTCATCCAGAAAATATTTCAGTTTTTTTTTAACACCCAAATAATATATTAAACAGTAGAATTTTCATCCTGTCAGTTACATTTTAATCCAAGGAAGATGTAATTTCTGCGAAATCAGGTGAATTTTTAAATAAAAAAGATAAACCAAAAAGAAAAGAGTTGAATTTTCCACCGAAAAATTACATTTTTATTTTAAAAAGATGAAATTTGTCCTGTGACAAATGAATTAAACAAAAAAAACCTTAAACAAAATAATTAAATTTTCATCCAAAGAAAATTCCCGTTCACTTTCTAACACCAAAATGACAATTGTAAACAATTTGCATCCAAAATGGATGTCTTTTCAAGAAAATTATTAAATTTTCCAATAAATAATAAAATTTGTCACTAAAAGGATAATCTGCAGAAGAAATTTGTTGCGAATTTTCAACATTCTAATCCGAAAATATTTCATTTTTAAGTTTTTAACTTGTCCTATTTTTGAAATTTTAATCTTAAATTATTCAGATTTAAAATTCTTCAATTCAAAATAAGATCATTCAATTTTAAATGCTTTGAGTTAGAAATGATAAAATTTGAAACTCCTTTCTAAAAAAATTGTAATCTGAAATTTTTCAATTTAGAACGCTCTTAATTACAAATGATACAGTTTGATCAATCTAAAAAATTTCTATCTCTTCCACACACTACTTCTTTCCCCTACCGAGTGAGTCACGCCTACCCCGAAAGGGAAATGGCTTAATGATATAATAATAATAATAATAATAATAATAATAATAGTTGGTTAGACCCTCGGACTTCACCTCAGAGGTCCGGGGTTCGATCCCTGAGCCGGTACCTCTGGAAATTTTTCAATGTACCTTTACCGAGATTCTGGTGGTTCGAAACCCGCCTTAAGCTGTAGGTCCCCCCATCGTGTACTTGACTGCAACCCAGTCCGTCAATGATGGGGTAAAAACCAGGCTTTGTCCAATATGTCTGGGCAGACTGCTCTCATCAGATCACTTGATTGCATTATAAAAATGCGTCCGTGACTGATGATATATACCGGGAGAGCCCCGTGCAAAATGATCAAATAAAAATCCATCTCTAACCAAAAATGCCTTCGACATATTGGGCAGTATAAGCCTGTGACAACATTTCGCCACAGAAATGTTTTTATAATAATAATAATTCCTCTGAATTTTCAATTATTGAATTTTCAAAATTGCATTCGGAAAATATTTCCTTTTTGATATTTTGAACTTGTCCTATTTTCGAAATTTTCTTATTATCTTAAATCATTGAAATTCGATATTCTTATATTTAAATTAAAATTGTTTAATTCTCTAAGCTTTTAATCAGAAATGATAAAATTTCAAATATTTTCTAATACAATTTTCCAGTTTTCAAAATTCAATCTAAAAGTGTACAATTTGGAACGATTTCAATGAGAAATAATACCATTTGGAAAACTTGTATTTCAACGCTTTTCCGCAAGAGGCACTACAAACGATGCCAAATAATTAAATCCGAATCTATGCGTAGAGTTCTGAGCCGGTTATATTACTTTGAGAAGATTTTCGCTAACTTTTCGGTTGAAAATTCAACTATTTTTTTTCAAGTTTGTCTTTTTTTTTTAATGTTTACCTCATTTAGCAGAAATTAAATCTTTCTTTGATCAAAATGCAATTGTTTGATTAGAAATTAAGCTATTATACTATTTTCTTGAAAACTTGACTATTTCGTAGAAAATGTACTTTTTGTTTAAAATTTATATTTTGGTGTTGAAAAATAAACTGAAATATTTTTTGGATGAAAGTTCCACTTATAACAAAAAATGGTTGCTTATTACAAATTCATCTGTTTTAGTACAAAATTGATCTTATTTAGATAAAAATGCAACTATTTGGTAGAGAATTTAACCATTTTGTTAAAAATTCATTCTTTTTGGTTGAAATAATTCGTCTTTTGAGATTGAAAATTCAATTTTTTTCGTAGAATCATATTTTTTTTGTTACAAAAATTCAATTTCTGATGTCACTGAGTTAACTGGAATCTTTTTTGGATGAAAACTCAACTTTTTTTGTAATACAAAATTCTGCATTTGATCGTGAATACTTTACTAAAATCTTTTTCAACAGAAAATTCAACTATTTTTTTGAAAATTTATCTTTTTAATTTAAAACTTCATCTGTTATAGAAGAAATTTCATTTTTTGTATGAGAATGTAACTTTTTGGATAAAAATCGTTATTCTTTGCTTGATAATTCAACTAATTTGTTTAAAACGATTGGTTGAATCGCTTTTTTAAAAAATCACTTTTTTTTGTTAAAGATTTATATTTTAAGTTGAAAAGTTATCTCGTTGGTTAAAAGATTAATTATCTTGTTATAAATTAATCTATTTTAATTGAAAATTCAACAACTTGGGTCAAAGTTAAACTACATTATGAAATTGCTTTTATTGAAGGCTTACTTTTTTTTTAGAATTCATTTTTTAACAGAAAATGGAACTTTTCCATTTTTTAAGATTTATATTTTTTCGTTAAAAATTCGCGTTTTTTTAAAAACAAAATTCTTTTTTAATTCGAAATTTCCTTTTTTTTTTGCGTAAAAATGCATCAGTTTCGTGAAAAATTAATTTTTTGTTGAACAGTCATATTTTTGGTTTGAAAATTGAATTTTTGTAAAGAAGATTTGTCTTCTAGTTTGAAGGTTCAATAATTTAGATAAACTTTTATTTATTTTTCGAGTAAAAAATCTTTATTTGTTGGAAATTCGTCTTGTTGATTTTAAAATTCTTTTCTATGACACTTTTTCGTTGGCAATTTGTCTTTTTAGGTTGAATATTCAACTATTATGTTAAAAATTCAATTATTTGTCATATAACCTGAACTTAAATTCTCGGGAATTTAAGAACTCTATCTATGCGTCGAAATTTTCCCAAGACAGCGTTGGAGTGGGGTCTCCTTATTCTACTTCGTGAAATGATGGAAATATTAAAACACGGTTTACATTTTCGTGATTAATTTCCCAATCTCTCTTGACTCTGACATTAAGTAACCTTCCCAGCCAAAAATTTAAATATCTCAAATCCCTAAATAAAAAAATTCTTAAAAAAAATCAGTAAACCTCTATTTCTTGTAACATAGAATCTGCAGGGTGTCTACGCTTTAGCGTTTAACACCGTTCGTCACGGGGATCAGTTGAATCAGCTAATACGCAAAACCCAAATCCTCTTTAAGGAGCAGCGTTTGGATCCGTGGTTAACTCGAGTTCTGATAACAGAATTATTATGGGGCAAGCAGTGCTTGAAGTCAGAGTCGAAGCCTATCCAAACAGTCCTCTCTTACGAGAATGAATTGCGAGAGGAAGTGAAAAATATCAGAGAAGATGTAGTCCCTCCCGAAACTCGAAAAGGTAATTTCATTGAAACATTTTTTCTTATTTATTCTTGCAGAAAACTTGCCTCTGAGAGTCAGAAAGAGAGGAAGCCCTTCCAAATTGATAGTTCTGATCAACCTCAGCATTAGAATTCAGTCTAGTCGACACTCGAAATTATAAAGTCTTCTGTCCTGCATTGCGCAGAAAGATAAAGACATTTCGGAAAGTAACGAAGGAATTATGGGTGAAGTCCTCGTTCTTGGGTATCTTTTGATATTCAGCACAGCCATGTTTACTCTTCCTTTTGGAGTTTTCCTCGGTGTGAGACATTTGTTGGAGCAGGAATTGCAGGCTGATAGATTTCTGACGAACTGTGTTTCCGTATTAGCAGCCGTGGTGACTGTAAACACGATTATTGCCGGGTACGCGTATCTTGGTTTCAAGGAACCTGACGATCCGCCGGAACTTTCGGAAGAGCCTTCTGTTTCTAAAGACGATCTCAATAAAAAAGAGGAGTGATTGCTGAACCTTAGAGATAGTTGAGAAGATTAATTTAATTTAAGATTTATTTTTATTTTTCTGTATTATCATGATAATAATGAACTTGAATAATAAATAAATTTTTCTTCATCAAAAAGATTAATTTGCTACCAATGTTTTAGAAAAGGGTTGACTTTCAAACCCGAGAAGATGTTTTTTAAACCGAATAATTGGATTTTTAACAAAGAAATTAATTTTACAACAAAAATTTGCATTTACAACCAATTATCGAATGTTTAAATAACAGATTAAATATTAACTATTTTTTAATATTAAATATTTTAGAATAGTTGAATTTTCAACCATTAACTTCTCTCACACAAAAGAAGAATTTTCAATATAGAGGGAAGAATTTTCTACATAGAAGAAAATTTTTCAACAAAGTTGTTGAATTTTTGAGAAAAGATAACTTCAACAAAATAGTTGAATTTTCAACAAGAAACATTAATTATTAACCAAAAAGTTCCATTTAGAATCAAATAGTTGAATTTTTAACCAACTATTTTTCATTTTTATAAAAATATTTTAATTTAAAACTTTTACAGATCAATTTTAAACTGAATGGTGAAACTCAAAAACAGAAAAGATTAAATTTGAACCAAAAACATTTGCAATTTCAAATAATATATAAGTTGATATTAAAAAAAAAAAAATGAAATAGAAAACAATTGAATTTAATAAAAAAAACGTGAATTGTCAAAAAATGTAATAGTTGATATTTAAACTACAAAAGATTTTTTATTTTAAATAAAAAAAGCTTAATTCAACGAAAAGGATAAATTTTTAGCAAGATAGTTAAATCCTCAATCAGAATAAATTTTTTTTTTAAACCGTTGTACTTTTAATAAAAAAATTGAATTTCTACCAAAAGAGATGTATTTTCAATCAAGAAAGGTTTTTTATTCATCAGAGACCAATTTTCGACAAAATAGTTCAATTTTTGAGCTAAAAAGATTATTTTTCTGCAAAACATGTGAATTTTCAATCCAGGAATATGAATTTTTAACAATAATGTCAAGTTTTAACCAAAAGCTGAATTTTAAACTATAGACGATTAATTTTTAACCAAGAAGAAAGTAGTGAAATTTTCAGTTTTAAAAACTGATTTTTAACAACCAAAAAAAAAGAATTTTTAGCAACATAGTTACATTTTCAACCAAAGAGATAGTTATTCAATTAACAAAATGAATGTTTAACAAAAATATTTCAACTTTCGACAAAATAGTTGCATTTATAAACCAAAAAGATTAATTTTCTATAAAAAAGGACGAATTTAAAAAAAAATACTTGAATTTTCAATTAAAATGGAAAAAATATTAATTTTTAACCATAAATAGAATACTTCCATTTTAAATTGTAAAAATTAATTTTTTTTCCAAAAAAATAACTTCAGCTTAAGTAGTTGAATTTTCTCAATTTTTCTCAATTAGTTAAAAAAAAAGATCTTGAACAAAATAGTGGAATCTTAAATAAATAAAATCATTTTTTAACAATGTAGTTCAAGTTACAACGAAGAAATTGAATTTTCAATTTTAAACGACAAATTTTCAAGTAAAAATTGAATAGTTAAATTTTCAGTTAAGAGTTAGTTAATAACAAAAAACAACCAATTTTTAACAAAATAGTGAAATCTTAAACCAATCAATGAATCTTTAACAAAGTACTTCATTTTCCTTAAAAAAATTCGGCTTTAACAACAAATTTTTGTTATTTCAAAAAATATATATGATTATATTGATTATATTAATTTTCTACCAAAAATATGAATTTACAACAAAATAAATAAATTTTCAACCAAATACTTGAATTTTCAACTTACAAAGATAAACTTTAACCAAAAATTAAATAGTTTAATTCACATTAAAAAAACTAAATTTTAGCAACAAAAAGAAAATAAGTTTTCAACAAATTAGTATTTTCTACCAAAAAGATTTATTTTTAACAAAATCTCAAAATTGAATAAAAACTATCAGTATAGTTGAATTTCACCTTCAAGGGTAAATAATAATTTTTGAAGAAATTGCCATTCTCGTGCGGAATTCATCACTTTTGATTGAAACTTGAACTTCCTGAATAAAAACTCATTTTATTGGTCGAAAATTGAATTATTTCGTTGAAATTTTTTTTTATTAACTTCTTTAACTGAAAATTTAACTATTCTATTATAGCTTTTAAACTAATAGTTTTAATTGACAATTGAAAAATTTGACTGCAAATTTATTTATATTGGTATAAATTTTCTTTAAAGTAGAGAATGAAAGTTCTTAATTGAAAATTCAACTACTAACTGGTTTAAAGGTCATCTACATCGTTTAAGCAAAATTTTATTAAGTTGAAGGTCCATTTATTTAGTTGAAAAACTTTCTTGTTTCTTTCCCGGCGAAAACATTATTCCTAGTTGAGGATTCGACTTTTTTTTATAAAAAATTGCACTTTCATGAATGAATTTAACTGTTCTTGATTCAAAAACAATTTTTTTTTTCGAATATCAACTATTACATTTTTCTGTTTTGTTATGAAAATTAAATTTATAACTTGTTTTTGATTTAAAATTAAAATTCTTTTGGGTTGAAAAATCAGCTATTGCATGTTACATTGAAAATTCATCTTTTTTGTTTAAAAAATGAACTACTGGAGTAAATCTTCTAAAAATAAAATGAATCTTAAAAAAGCACTTCAATTTTTAAACAAAGAGTTGAATTAAATGAATTTACTCTAAATTAAAAAATTTTACTGTTAAACTTTTAACTATAAAAATGATCAGTTTTCAGTCAAAATAATTAGTTAAATTTTCAGTCATGAAAATTAATTCCCAACTAAAAAAAAAAAAACTTTTCAGCAAAATAGTTCAATCTTCAACCAAGTATTAGAATTTTTAAGCAAAGGGAATGAATTCGGAATAAAAAATATTATAGTAAACTTATCATTATCAATTAGAAAGAATTAAATTTGAACGAAAAATAGTTGAATTTTCTCATTGATTTTAAATATTGCAGTTCGTATTTATCATTAAAAACGAGAAAAGGGGAAAGTTTCTTGAAAAGTGGATAAAATAGACAAATTATTTTTTAAAAGAGAGAAGAAAAAAGATGAAATCACTTTTCAAACATTGAAAGAAATTATTATTTATATTTTCTCTGTGTGATTTGACATTCTGCGTTAACAAACCTGCCCCCCCCCCCCTGACAGTGCGATGTAGTTTTCGAACGGCCCCGAAGGTATATGGCGGTTTTTATTTAATTTAAACTTTCTTAGTCTGTTTATTATAAATTATTTTTATCTTTGAATAAACAAATGTTTTAGTGAGGAAACCAAGATATGTGAGAGTTAATACGTTGATGATGACTGTGGACCAGGCAATAAATGGATTTATAGAAGAAGGTTGGAATTTGTTTCCTGCATCTGAGAATTATCATTCTTTTTTGGAAACCTTGTCGAATTTGCAAGAGTCAACGTTTCTTCAGGACTTTCATATTCCAGAGTTGCTCGTTTTTCCCCATGGAACTGCATTTTTTAATCATCCTGCTTACAAAACTGGAGAAATTATTTTGCAAGATAAGGTACTGAGAACCAAAAAAAAAAAAAAAAGAATTGATGATTATTAGTTTTTGATTAAATCTGAAAATAAAAATCATAATTAAAAATGCAGACAGTTAAAGTTTAAAGAGACTCTGTTCTGGCAATTGTCTCATTTAAAATAAAAATTAAGAATTTTTCTTGATTTGAAGAAAATAGAAATTATAAACAGAAAATTCTTGAAAATATCTAACTTTAGAATGAAAACGTATATTTAGAAGGAAATGCTTTTATTGCAAAATGTAGTTTAAAGAGCAAGAATATATATTTTTGAAAAATATCTTTTTGAGCTGTTAGGTCTTAAAATTTTGTAATTTTCTTTTCAGGCCAGTTGTTTTCCAGCTTTCCTCTTGAATCCACAATCAGGATCTTCAGTTCTAGACATGTGCTCAGCACCTGGGATGAAATCTACTCATTTGGCGGCAATCATGCAAAATCAGGGGTAATTTTTAAAATTATAATCAATTTTATCTTACTAGAAAAATAAACACGCGTGCGCGATTATTTGTTGTCTTACGTAATTTTCAATTTAAAATATAAAATTAATTTTAACACACCATTTTTGTAATTCAAAGTATCTATTATCTAAAATAAGAGCATAGCAATAAGGATAATGTTTTGGATGATTGAAGAAAATTGATGTTCTAACTTCAGAGTTAATATAACAATGAAATCGTTACATTTTTATAAAAAATACAAATTTCCGAAGAAAAATGTAAGCCTTTGAAATCTAATGATTTTTCATTGAACAAATCGAGTTTGCACGAACATTTTTTGAAGATATTATAAATCTTCTTTTAAATATAAGTTTTTTCATTAAAAAATACTAATAACGACGAAAACACTAATATAATACAAACTTATTGTTCAAAAATTCTAAATATTATTCAAATTATAATGATTTTTGTCTAAAAAAACGACTTTCGGTAAAAAAACGTTAATGTAACCTGTAAAAAATCTAATAATGAAAATCGGGTTCCAACTACAACGATTTTTTTTTAAATACCAATTTTTGGCGCCAAACACTAACATAACATAAAATTATTAAAATTTGTAAATCGTGCTTAAAATCGAATGTTTTCATTAAAAATACTCATTTCCGATGAAAAACGCTAAAATAATCTAAAACAGTTAAAAGATTCTAAATCTTGTTGAAATTGTAATAAATTTTGTTTCAAAATCCCAGTTTTTGGTGTAAAACGCTAGAGTAACCTGAAATTGTTAAAAAAAATTATGAATCTTTAAAAACTAATGATTTTTGTTTACAAAAAAAAAAAGAAAAAAACAACCAATTCCTGTAAAAAACGTTAATATAACCTGTAATAAATCTAAAAAAAAAAATCGGATTCTAACTACAATAATTTCGGTTATAAAATACTAATTTCTTTGTGTATAACGGAACCAGACCCTGGATTTTTTTTAAGTTGTGAACATTCTTTAAAATCTCGTTTTTTTATTAAAAATACGAATTTTCGACGGAAACACTAAAATAATCTAAAAAAGTTAAAAGATTCTTAATCTTGTTCAAATTATAATGATTTTGGTTTTAAAATACCAATTTTTGACGTAAAACGCTAACAGAACATAAAAATATGAGAATTTGTGATTTGTCCTTAAAATCTAAGGCTTTCATTAAAAATACAAATTTCCGATGAAAAACACTAAAATAATCTAAAACAGTTAAAAGATTGTAAACTTGTTCAAATTATAATCCCAATTTTTGACGTAAAACACTAACAGAACATAAAATTATTAAAATTTGTGTTTCGTCCTTAAAATCTAATGTTTTCATTAAAAATATTAATTCCGATGAAAAACACTAAAATAATCTAAAACAGTTAAAAGGTTCTAAATCTTTTTCTCAAATAATAATAATTTTTATTTCAAAATCCCAGTTTTTGGTGTAAAACGTTAGTGTAACCTGATATTCTTTAAAAAATTATGAATCTTTAAAAACTAATGATTTTTGTTTACAAAAAAAAGAAAAAAAAACCCATTTCCTGTAAAAAACGTTAATATAATCTGTAATAAATCTAAAAATAAAAATCGGATTCCAACTACAATGATTTTTGTTTTAAAATACTAATGCTTTTGTGTATACCAGGCCCTGGAATTTTTTTAAGTTGTGAACATTCTTTAAAATCTCATTTTTTTCACTAAAAATACCAATTTTCGACGGAAACACTAAAATAATCTAATACAGTTAAAAGATTCTTAATCTTGTTCAAATTATAATGATTTTTGTTTTAAAATCCTAATTTTTGACGTAAAACGCTAATAGAACATAAAAATATTAAAATTTATGATTCGTCCTAAAAATCTAATGTTTTCATTAAAAATACTAATTTACGATGAAAAACACAAAAATAATCTAAAACAGTTAAAAGATTCTAAATCTTTTTCAAATAATAATAATTTTTGTTTCAAAATCCCAGTTTTTGCTGTAAAACGCTAGTGTAACCTGAAAATGTTAAAAAAATTATGAATCTTTAAAAACTAATGATTTTTGTTTCCAAAAAAAAGAAAGAAAAAAAACCATTTCCTGTAAAAAAACCTAAATATAACCTGAAATCTAAAAATAAAAATCGGGTTCCAACTACAATGATTTTTGTTTTAAAATACTAATTTTTTTGTGTATAACAGAACCAGACCCTAGCATTTTTTAAAGTTGTGAACATTCTTAAAAATATAATTTTTTGCATTAAAAATACCAATTTCCGTCGAAAACACTAAAATAATCTAAAACAGTTAAAAGATTCTAAATCTTGTTAAAATTATAATGATTTTTGTTTTAAAATCCTAATTTTTGACGTAAAACTCTAATAGAACATAAAAATATTAAAATTTATTATTCGTCCTTAAAATCTTATGTTTTCATTAAAAATACTAAATTCCGATGAAAAACACTAAAATAAACTAAAACAGTTAAAAGATTCTAAATCTTTTTCAAATAATAATAATTTTTATTTCAAAATCCCAGTTTTTGGTGTAAAACGCTAGTGTAACCTGCAATTCTTAAAAAAAATTATGAATCTTTAAAAACTAATGATTTTTTTTTTACAAAAAAAAAAACAGAAAAAAAACAGAAAAAAAACATTTCCTGTGAAAAACGTTAATATAACCTGTAATAAATATAAAAATAAAAATCGGGTTCCAACTACAATGATTTTTGTTTTAAAATACTAACTTTTTTTTGTGTAACGGAACCAGACCCTGGAATTTTTTTAAGTTGTGAACATTCTTCTTTAGCAAATTATGAACCTTTAAAATGAAAAAAAAACACTCACAAAACTTTTAAACTTTACCAAATTTATACATCTTCTTTGAAATCTGTTTTTTTTTTCTTAAATTAAAATGACTAATTTCCGACGAAAACGCTAAAATAATCTAAAATTTTTAAAATATTCTAAATCTTATTTAAATTATAATCATTGTTATTGTAAATAAATTATGATAAATGCGTTATAACGAAACCTGAAATCTTTAGAGAATTATGAACCTTTAAAATATAAAAAAGCTTACAAATCTTTAAACGTTACAAAATTTTTATATCTCCTTTGAAATCTGTTTTTTTTTTCTTAAATTAAAATGACTAATTTCCGACGAAAACGCTTAAATAATCTAAAATTTTAAAAATATTCTACATCTTATTTAAATTATAATCATTGTTATTGTAAATAAATTATGATAAATGCGTTATAAAGAAACCTGAAATTGTTAGAAAATTATGAACCTTTAAAATATAAAAAAAAGCTTACAAACCTTTAAACTTTACAAAATTTTTACATCTCCTTTGAAATCTGTTTTTTTTTTTAAACTGAAAATACTAAGATTTGAAGAGTTCATAATTTTCTAACAATTTTAGGTTTCGCTATAACGCATTTATTATAATTATTTAAAACCATAATCTTATAATCATTATAATTTTAACAAGATTAAGAATCTTTTAACAATCTTAGATTATTTCACTATTTTTGGCGGAAATTAGTATTTTCAATAAAAAAAAAAAACAGATTTTAAAGAAGATGTAAAAATTTTGTAAAGTTTAAAGTTTTGTAAACCTTTTTTTATTTTAAAGGTTTATAATTTTCTAACAATTTTCGGTTTGAACTTTTCAAATCTAAAAAAACGCTTACAAACCTTTAAACTTTACAAAATTGTTATATTTTCTTTGAAATCTGTTTTTTATTTTATTTTTGATTGAAAATAATAATTTCCGACAAATATAGTGAAATGATCTAAAATTGTTAAAAGATTCTTAATCTTGTTCAAATTATAATGATTATAATATTATGGTTTTAAATATAAAAAAAACACTTACAAAACTTTTAAACTTTACAAAATTCATACATCTTCTTTGAAATCTGTTTTTTTTTAATTTTATTTTTTTTATTAAAATTAATAATTTCCGAAGAAAACGCAAAAATAATCTAAAATTAAAAAAAAATTCTAAATCTGATTTAAATTATAATGATTGTTGTTGTAAATAAATTATGATAAATGCTACATCAAGAAACCTAAAATTGTTAGAAAATTATGAACCTTTCGAATAAAAAAATAAAATAAAATAAAAAACGCTTACAAACCTTTAAACTTTACAAAATGCTAACATGACCTAAAATTGTTAAAAATTGAGATTCGTCTTTGAAGTAAATTTTTTAAGATTAAAAATACCAGTTTTAGACGAAAAATACTAACACAAAACAAAATTGTAAAATATTCTAAATATTGTTAAAATTATAATGATTTTTTTAAAAACAAATTTCCTGGGAAAACGTGAATAAAAACTGAAACTGTTAAAAATTGCAAGTTTTCAAATTATAATGATTTTTTTAAATACCAATTTTTTGCGTAAAATGCTAACTTATCTTAAAATTTGCCAAAGCTGTGAATCACCTTTAAAATATCATTTTTAAAATTTTAAGCCTCAGTTTCCGACCAAAAATACTAACATAACTTGAAACTATTAATAGGTCTTGAATCTTGGTCAAATTATAATTATTTTTGTTGTTAAAAAATCGGTGATTAGTATGTTCGATATAATAACGACATCTGAAATGATTGACAAAATTATGATCCTTTTAAATTTAATAATTTTTGTTTCAAAATGTCAACTGCCGGTTAAAAAAACGCGGAAAATCCGAAAAACGTATTTTCTTGACAAATTTCTAACCTGTGGTATCTAACAATTTGTGATTAAGAATATCCGTTTCCAATTTAAACCGCTAACATGATCTAGAATGATTGAAAATGGAGAATCTTGTCGATTTTTTTTTATTAATAAAAATAATATGATTATAATGTTAGAATTTTAACAAGTTTGACAATAAAATTAATGATATTTGTTTATAATTCAATCATTATTGAAAAGCCCCTTACATTTGCAATAATTAAAAGTTGTACAATAAATTATTGGTAAATCAGTCTGCGATCAGTAAAATGTGTTGAAATTTAATAGAATTGACTAGATTTCTAAAAAATCCACCTGGAAAACCTAAAAAAGTAATGGAATTTCGAAACAAAGCTTCTGTGGTTACCCTGTTATTTTTATAAACGTTGTCATTTTGTAATATTTAAAATGAAAAATTAGTTATTACTTAATTAAGGCAGCTTTCGTGCAAGAAATCAGATCTTTAAAAAAATGGTTTTTCTATAATCTTTAGAATCAAAATAACATCTTGCATGATATTTCAAATAAAAAACATGATGTTTAATGAAAAAATTACAAAACATGTTAATTTTAACCATTTATTTTTCAATTTGATTTTTTGTTACTATCGCTTCTTACCATTTTATAAAAATGCTTAAATATTAATAAATTATGGTTAATTTTTTCTGAGAAAACATTTTTTTTTAATCAAATAACTGCATTTGAAGATTATTCTCTTATTTATTAAAATGAAAACAGTAGAGTTGTAAGGGAATGTTTTCACCGAAAAAGTAAGCAATTATTTATTCATATTCAACCAATTTGTAAAAGTTGGTAAGAAGCGACAGTCTGACAAAAAAGAGTTACAAAAATATTTGTTAAAATAATCATTTTTCGTAAGTTTTAAAGTTTTATTGTAAAAACCTGTTTTTTCTTTCATGAGAAACGATTGCTAATATTAATTAATTTCTTAAAATCGTAGACAACTTCTTTTCCAAAATCTTGATTTTTGACATTTTAGTTTTCGAGAAATACAGTTTTAGTATTCCTCTGGAAAAATTAAAATCCATGGAAATGGAATTAACTGTTCTGGAAATATTCTAGTGCTTTAAAATTTAAACTCCAAATACAGTGAAATTCAAGTCCTTGAAATTTATAATAATTTAAATAAATGTTTTTCGAAATAAACGATTAAAACAAAAAATGAATTATATGAAAACTAATATTTTCAGGAAAATTTTCTCAATAGAAATGGATCCAAGGAGATACGGAACTCTATGTGATTTTGTTCAACGAACAAATTCTACATGTGTGGAAACTATAAATAAAGATGCTTTAACTGTTGATTCTAAACAATGTCCAGACGTTGAGTATATTCTAGTCGACCCCAGTTGTTCTGGAACAGGTACGAAATTAGAAATAAGAAGTTTACTTTAAATAAAGATAACGAATTAGAAAAAATGTATCCACATAAAAAATCGGCTTCTACCAAGGGGAAAAAATCTCTGACAGAAAATTAATCTTCCTCTTTGGAAATTCATATTTTCGTTTAAAATTTCAACTATTTAGTGAAAAACTATTATAATTTGTAGGAAATTCAACAAGTTTGTTCAAAAGTCTGTTTTTGGTTCCAAAGTCAACTGTTTTGTTAAAAATTCCTCTTTTTTGGTTAAAAATTCGTCTACTTGTTTGAAAATTGAACTATTTTGGGGACATATTTAATTATTTAGTTTAAAAATTAAAGTATTTTGTTTCAAATTCAATATATTTCGACATAAAAGTCTCAAACCTTTCATACTGAATTTAATAGCATACATTTATCTTTTTGTTTGAAAATGTAACTATTTTGTTGAAAACATTTTTTTTTGTAAAAAATTAATTTTTTCTACTGAAAATGTAATTTCTATTTTTGGTTGACATTTTTTTTATAGTTGACAATTCAACTATTTGGCTGCAAATTTATGGTTTTCAGTTGAAAATTACATTAATTAGTTGAAAATTCATATATTTTGTTAAAAGTTGTTGTTTTCGATAGAAAAATAATTTTCTGGATGGAAAATTCATGTTTTTGGTTAAAAAATCCATTACTTGATTAAAAATTAATAAACTTTGTAAAAATTTGACAATTTTGTGAAAACATAATTTTTTGGTTGAAAATGCATCTGTTTTAATAAAAATTGGTTTTTAGTTTTAAAATTTAACTATTCTATTTTTGGTTCAAAATATTGTTTTTGTTAAAATTCGTTGATCTCGGTAGAAAATTGATGTTTTTTTAGTTGAAAATTAAATTATTCGTTGAAAATTCATGTATTTAGTTGAAATTTGTTGATTTTAGTAGAAAAATAATTTTCTGGATTGAAAATTCATGTTTCTGGTTAAAAAAAATTCATTACTTACTTAAAAATTACTAAAAGTAAAAAATTAGACAATCTTGTAAAAATATAATTTTTTAGTTGAAAATGCATCTGGTTTATTGAAATTTCTTTTTTTAGGTTAACAATTCAACTACTATTTTGTTCGTTAATTCAATTCTTTTTTTGAAATTTTGTTTTTTTGTTAGGTTGAAAATTAATTTTTTTACTGAAAATTTAAGTGTTCCGTTTTAAGTACAAAATTGATCTGTTTAGTTAAAAATTTAAATACTTGGTTGAAAGTTGAACCTCTTTGCTAAAAATTAAATTTTTGGTTTGAGATGCATAATTTTAGTTAAAAATTAAATTATTTTGGTAAAATTCAATATATTTTTACTTAAAATCATAAACTTTTCATATTAAATTTAATAGCGTAAGTCTATCTTTTTGTTTGAAAATGTAACTATTTTGTTGAAAACTTGTTTTGGTTTTTTTTTTTTTGTAGAAAATTCATTTTTTCAACTGAAAATGTAACTATTCTATTTTTGGATCAAAATTTTCTTTTCAGTTGAAAATTCATATATTTTGTTAAAATTCGTGATCTTAGTAGAAAATTAATCTTCTTGATAGAAAATTCATGTTTTTAGTTGAACATTGAATTACTTATTTGAAAATTCGTGTTTTCGATAGAAAAATAATTTTCTGCATAGAAAATTCATGTTAAAATATCCATTACTTACTTAACAATTATTAATTGTATATATAGAAAGGATAAGATTGTAAAAAATATATAGATTTAAACGGAAAGATTGCAAGGAATGGAAGTCATGTAAACCCTTACGGGACACATTATGAATAAAGAAGAAAGAAATACTTAACAATTATTAAACGTTGTAAAAAATTAGACAGCTTTGTGAAAAAATAATTTTTTGGTTGAAAATGCATTTGTTTTATTAAAAATTCGTCTTTTTAGGTTTAAAATTCAACTATTTTGGCCGTTAATTTATTTGTTTTGTTGATATTTTGTTTTTTTGTCAGGTTGAAAATTTAATTTCGTTTTTGTTTGTCCAAAATTAAGATTTTTCATTGAAAATTTAACTATTTTTTCGAAAATTTAAATATACAGTCGAAAATTCATTTTTGTTGTTAAAAATTCCATTATTTCGTTCAAAATTAATATACGTTGTACAAAATTTAACAATTTTAAGACATTTTTTGGTGAAAGTTCACCGTTTTTTTAATTTGTCTTTCGCACTAAAAATTCAATTACTATCTTTGGTAGAAAATTCAACTTTTTTTTCGTTGAAAGTTCGTAATTTTTTTGTAGGAAATTAATCTTTTTGGTTCGAAATTCATTTTTTTAATTGAAAAATTCAACTAATTGGTTGAAAGTTAAACTACTTTGTTAAAAATTATTTTTCTGTTTGTTGGAAATGGAGATACACAATTGCAGTTAAAAATTCGACTGTTTGGTTAAAAGTTCATCTATTTTGTTGAAAGTTTAACCATTTTTTAAATCAGTAATCTTTTTTTATTGAAAATATATCTGTTTTATTTCTGACTGAAAAGATATATTTTTTATTTTTAAATTCAGCTTTTTGGCTGAAAATTTATCTGTCTTAGTTGAAAAACAATGTATTTTGTTGAAATTTTATTTTTTGTGTTTGAAAAATAAAGATTCTTCCTTTAAAATTCAACGATTTTTTCAAAAAATTAAATAATTTGTTGATAATTCGTTTTTTGGCAAAAAAATCATTTTTATTTGAAAATATATCTATTTTATTTCTGACTGAAAAGGTACATTTTTAGTTGAAAATTCAACTTTTTGACTTAAAATGCATTCTTCGTGGTTGAAAACTAATATGTTTTGTTGAGATTTCGTTTTTATTTGTGCAAAATTGAGATTTTTTCTTAAAAATTCAACTATTTCTTCGAAAATTTAAGTACTTTGTTGAATATTCTTTTTTTTTGTCAGAATAACTTTTTCAATTGAAAAATTGACCGATTTTGTTAAAAATTTGTCTTTTTGCACTAAAAATTCAACTACTATCTTTGGTAGAAAATTCAACTAATCTGTTGACAATTAACATTTTTTTGTTAAAAATTCATCATTTTGTAGGGGAAAATTAATCTCTTTGGTTTTTTTTATTATTACACCATTAAGCCATTTCCCTTTCGGGGTAGGCGTGACTCACTCGGCAGGGGAAAGGAGTAGTGTGTGGAAGGGATAGAGATTTTTCAGATTGATCCAGAATTCTCGTGCTATTTAAGTAAATACCACGTTCGTTCCACAACACTGCTCCGACCCAGGTTGCTGATCAATCTCTCTAGCCATCACCCCAAGCGAAGGACCTCACGAAGTCGTTATGTACAGTTCCCCACTTGGGTCTATTAGTAGCCAAGGTCTTTTGTTTCAGGCGCCATTCACTCTACTGACACTCTTTTTATTAACTA
>NC_046662.1:69799212-69820917 GCF_010883055.1 Belonocnema kinseyi | reverse complement strand
TGGAACCGAGAGAGTCGTCTTGGGTTTGTGTTCTTGTTTTCATGCTGAGAAGGTCACCAGCCTTCAGCAGCATTGTGATATATGGAAGTTAGTATCTGGCCGTCTTCTCAGACCGTCACCAAAGACTTCTCTCTCTCTCTCTCTGTATATATATATATATACATATGCACCCCTTCTTGTGTGTTTATTTTAGGCCTATATCTTTGAATTTACAATAAAAAGCGATCGCCCCCCGGCCCCGGTTCAAAATCTCGGCGTTATTTTTAGTTTGTAGGTTTAAATTTCCTTTGTTTTCTTTCTTTTATCGTGAAATTATAATGAATTGCTATGAATTACTTATCTTTAAGTACGTTTCCGGATTTCCCAGTAACTGCATATCGAAGCACAATTTTAAGAAAGTGCATTTATACAAAATTGAAAATTTTCTAGTTTGCTATTTCTCCAACCGAGTAATCGTCCTGTTTAATATTCTTCGACAACCCATAAATACACACACACACATTGAAATTCAAGAAAATTTCAATTCCAAATGTGCAGAATTGGAGAAATATAAAATGTAGATCCAGAAAGAACGAATAAAAAAAAAGACCAAAAAGACTAATTTTCAAGAAATATTCATATCCGAATCACAGCCAAAAACAGGTATTTTTGATAAAACAGTTGAATTTTCAACAATATAGATAGATTTTCACTTGAGATGAAAATGTCAAGCAACCAAAAGAGATTAGTTTTCAATCAGAAATTTGTACCCCCAATTAAAAAAAACTGAATTTTTTTCACCGAATAAAAAGAATTTTTAAACGAGAAGGATGAATGTTGACCGAATTGTCGAACTTTGAGAAAATAAAAAATTCAACTAATCGGTTGAAAGTTGAACTACTTTGTTAAAAATTATTAAAAACTACTTCATTTGGAAATTTAAAGATCCTTTTCAAATTTTTAGGCATGATTGAAAGAGAAGAATTAAATGGAAGATCCGAGAAATGCGCACCTGGACGATTGAGAAGTTTGCAATCATTTCAAGTTCTTCTTTTACGTCACGCTCTCTTAAATTTTCCATCTGCGAAAAAAGTAGTCTACAGTACTTGTTCAATTCATCCTGAAGAAAATGAACACGTAATTGACGAAATTCTCACCGATATCGGAGATGCTTACAAACTTAATTCTACTAAAGAAATCCTCGATGGAAACTGGATAAATTTCAGCTCTTTGGATTTTGCCTGCAAAGATAATTGTCTTTACGCGAGACCGGAAGTGGATCTAACCAACGGGTTCTTTGTCGCAGTTTTCGAACGAAATTTCGACGTTCCTCTGCCAGAGTATAAACGGAAATCGAAAATCGATCGCGAAGGAAATTCTAATTTTAAGAATTTTCAGAAGGAAAAGTTCGAAGGTGAATATAAAGATAATGGAAATGAAGAAAATGAAGAGAAAGAAGACAGGAAAGGGGAAGAAAGTGGATTTGGAAAAACTGAAAAGACGAGCGAAAGACAATTGACTGCTTCACAGAAGAAGCGAATGCGTAGAAGACGGAAATTCAACACACAGGCTTCAGAAACTTTCGTGAAAGAAGTAAAAGAAATGAAAGAAGAAAGTGAATTTAAGGAAGTCGAGAATGAAGAAGTTGAAGAAATAGAAGATTCGAAAAAACGGAAGCACAAGAAAAAGAAGAAGAAACATCAAAAGGATGAATCCCCTGAGCTAGAAAATCTTTCCCAAGAAGTTGAAGTTGAAAATATTGAACAAGAAGAAGATTCTGCAAAGTCTGAGAAAAAGAAGAAGAAACGGAAACATAAAGAAACCTCGGATTTTATTTCCTTGAGTGTTGAAACCCATATTCTAGAAACAGAAAATCCACCAGCAAAGAAGAGGAAGAAGAAGAAGAAGAAAAAGTTTACAGATGATTAACTCGATCTTCTTTAATAAAAAATGAAAAATAAATGAATTCAGAGTTTATGAAGATCGTTTCTGATATTTTGATTGAGATTTAATGTGTGGCTTTTAAAATTCATCGATTTTGCAGGGTCTCGTCGGAGTTTCACGCGTGTCAGCAGCTTCGTGTGCACTCGTGGCTGTTATCATGAGTGTAATAAGTTTACGTTATTTTTAACCGTATATTTGAGATAAGATCGCAAAATACGTTTATCGCTAGTTTCGCGGAACCCTTTCCTTCTTGCTCACGACAACGGCTTGGTGGTGGGCATACAGGCGGAGGCGATAAGGGCACAATAACACCTGCATCGCCATCTATTTAGAATTTTATAATCGTTCATATTTCAAGTTTGCGGTCCGAATTTATCTCTGTATGCCTGTTAAAATTCGATTTTTTTTATCGATCAGGCTGGCCTCTGTACCGGAAAATAACCGGGAATTTCATGAGACCGGAAAATGGCAGCGAATTTATTTTTTGACCGGGAATTTTACAAATTTTTTAGAAAAAAATCTGTCCAACTTTGATTTTAACCGGTTTTTAAATAATTATTTAACTTGTTATCTTTTTCAATTATAATATCATTTAGTTTAGAATTTAAAGAATTTTAAAATGCAGTTTTAATGAGATAAACAATTCAATATAAGATGATTTTAAAAGTCGAAGATTTAGGATAAAAAACATTTTTAGTTGATAAATTGTGAATATAAATTAATAACGATTTTTAAAATTGAACGGTACTTTAAGATTTAAAAAGTGAATACTAATTGATTTTACAAAACGATTTCGATTCTGTTTACAATTTTAGAATTTCTAGAATCTAACGTTAAAAATTAGCCTTATTAGTTAGACAAATTTGCCTCTAAAATATTTCATTTTTAAACCATTCAATTTGAAATTTGTTAATTAAGAAAAATAACAATGGCTTAATATTTAGAAATATCTTACTGTTCATTTAAAATCGGTAATCATAACTTAATATTAAAAACTAAACTTTGCAAGTTATAATTTTAATTGTTTTATTTTAAAAAATTTAATATGCAAGTCAAATTGTTGAGTTTTGATGTAGAAATAATAATTGAAAACGTGTTATTTTCAGAAAATTTTCGAGTAAGTTGAAGAGATATTGAGAAGTTTTGAAAAAATTAATTTAATGTTTAAAAAGATTTGAAATAATCCGGCTATTTGAACCAAAATTTCGGTGTAAATAGCTCAAGGCCTAATTTAAAACAAAATATAGATTTTGTTAGATTTTGAAAAAAATTAGAAGCCTTTTAAGAATTTTGAAAGGCTTCAGAAGAATAAAAAATATTTTATGGGGAAATTAAAAATTATTTTTTATTTTGAAAAGTTAATTTTATGTGAATATTTCAAAATATTTAGAAAGATTTACAAAATTGTCAAAAATGAATGTGGAAGATTTTAAGGAAATTTTTTTAATTTGCTAGCATTAAAAAAGATGGAGGAATTCGAATAACTTTAAAGGATGCTTGGAAGTTCTGAAAAATTTCAAAATTAATTTAAAATTTAAAAAAAAAGTAAAAAAACATTTAGTTGTTTCAAGACTTTGAAATAAAATTTCGAAGCATTTTAAGGATTTTGAAACTACTTAAAATAAAAATAATTAAAATTTAATTGAAGAAGTGCTCAGTTTATAACAAAACGTAATCGTTGAATTTTTAATGTTTCTAACTTAAAATTGCTTTAGATGATATAATTTTGAATACTTGTAAATTCATTGATTGATTCTTCAATTTAAAGCATTAAAAATGATAACGTGGATTTATATTTTTGAAATTGAATCTGAATCTTTGAACTCTTCAAATTTAAAAAGTTTAAAATTTTTTATTTTTCAGCTTAACTGCATTTGATTAAAAAAATTCAGTTGAAAAGTTAAAACTTATAATTAAATTTGTTAAAAAATTTTTTATTTTAAAAGGTTAGATTAAGTTTAAAACTTTAAAATCCAAGAGTTCCAAATAGAAAAAGTTGTAGCTTTACAGTTTGATTTCTTCAATTTCATTGAAAGAGAACAATCTTTGCGAAACGGGAAATGACCAAAAATTATTTTCTTTCATGTTTTTATTTTCTTTCTGTCGATTCTCTCCAAATTTTTAGTTTTTTTTCAGAAAAATAAATTACCAATTACTTTTTTTCTTCAGTTTGGTAAAAATTAACACTTTGAAGTATCCTTTTTCAAGTCGTTATGTATCTTTTGTGCAACTGTACATTCGAAATTCAAAATGGCGGATCCAATATGGTAGACGAAAATACAAAAAACGGCTCGATTTGGGTCAATCTCGGTATTTACGGGTTTTTGGGATCGCTGAATCAGAATTTGAAGTCAAAATTCAAAAATGTCAAATGGCGGATATTTTCGTGCTCAATTGAAAATTTTTGAATTTTGACTTCACTTTCGGGTTCAGCGACCCCAAAAACCCGTAAGTATCAAGATTTATCCAAATCGAGTGTTTTTTTGTATTTTCGTCCGCTGTATTGGATCCGCCATTTTAGATTTTTAAATTTGTACTTTATATTCGGATTCAGCGACCCCAAAAACTCCAGGATACAAATTTCCCTACCATTTGGACACTTTTTGTTGAATTCTTTCTGCCAACGAAGGGGTTACCCAGTGCGCCCAGAATTTGGCGGCGTCTTTCCGACATCGTTACGACATCTTTACGACAACTTTACGACACCCTACGTCCATGTCGTTTCGGTGTCTGCGATATCGTAAACACATCGTCAGATCATACGACTTATTTACGATATCGTAAAGACACCTTAACGACATGGACATATGGTGTCGTAAAGATGTCGTAAATATGTCGTAAATATGTCGTAAATATGTCGTAACGATGTCGCAAAGACGTTGCCAAATTTTTTGCCCACTGGGAAGGTGGTCCCAATTTTTCTGTTTATACATGTAACAATTCGACTTTCGATTTTTGGTGATTGGCAGTGATTGGCCCCTAGGGTGGGTCGAAAAAACAAAATTTGTGAATTTTGTTCATGGTTAGGTAAAATATTTGTTTATATATCAAAATGCGTTTTCATGTTTTTTTTTCAGATATTTAAAAACGATATCTTCAGTTAACATAAACTTTTTGAAGTTTGAAACTTTGAAGGCAGTGATTTGTTCTATATATTTCAATGTTGCGTCACCATTTCTTCATCGAATCAGTTTTTACTGCGCGAATTAATTTATTTTGATGTAACAGGATTTTCAAAGATTTTAATTTCAAAAGAAAATTCTGGTAATGAATTAGGTAGAATATAATAATTATTTCGAAATCAAAGTTTTGAAGATACTCAAAAATGGCAAAAAAACAACAACAGAAATTTGTTTTTATTATCTTTTTCAGGGGTCTGTTAGGACCTAAAAATACATGCAGTGATGCCAGAGCTAAAAATTTATTTTTTAAAAGGTTAATTTCTCTCAAAATTATGCATAAAATGAGCCCAGGATGAAGCCAATTTGTCTATTTTTTATGTAGATATTTCAAAAATAATGTAAATTCCACTGTTTTCTTTAATTCTCAATAACTTCCGAAATAATTAACATTTTCCAATATTCTTGGGTTTATTTTGAAGCTTTCTTTTCACCTTATCACAAAAGCTTATGAGTATAAATCGTAAAAATGTTCTTTTCGAATTACATGAAATTGAATTTGTAACAGGAAAATTGAAAAAATTGCAATATTCTTTGTGGTAACAAAAATATTTTTGTAGAATATATGAAACTTATAATTGTGAATTTTCTATGAAATTTCTTGAAAATATGTATGTATTTCATTTTCATTCTGATTTGTCTACAGATAAGTTGTTTTCAAATCTTTTCAACTTTTTGTGAGAACTTCAATTTTTTTGCATTTCGATAAAAAAATGTTAACTATTTATACCAATATACTGTTATAATACGGTGAAAAAATAGCTTTAAAATGAGACCAATTATATTGAAAAATGTTGATTATTTCGGAAGTTATTAAACATTTAGGAAAAAATGGAAATTTACACTATTTTTGCAATATCTACTTAAAAAATAGACGAATCGGTTTTATCCTGGACTCATTTTATACAGAATTTCGAGAGCAATCAACCATTTAAAGAGAAATTTCTTTAACTTTCGCATAATTAAATTTAAGAGAACTTAATCAGTCATCCAAAAAGAGGTGCACGCAAACTTTTTACTCACTGTCTCAGTTTAGGAGAAAAGGTTCTGGAATATTGTGAAAGTGAGCAAAGAACTGCGAAACTTGAGTAAAATTTAAATAATCTGCAAATTAATACGAAATAACAGAGCAATAGCTCGCGACACAAACTTTTTTTTGTAGCTGGAAACATATACGAGGTGTGTTCAAAAAGTATGGTGACTTTTCAATTTTCGCGGGCTACGTACATTCAAGTTTTAAATTTTTTGTTGTGTTATGTTGGTACACTCGTCACGATCATATGTTCACAGTTTTGATTATATAGCTCGTGTTGTTTTTCTGGCAGAAGCGTAAAAGGTTAGAAGGGTTTGGTGTGCTCGGCGATTTTCTTCTTTCGAAAAAAATGGAGCAAAGAATTTGCATTAAATTTTGTGTGAAAAATGGAATCCAGTGCTCTAAAACTCTTGAAATGTTGACAGTTGCATACGGTGAGTCTACTCTGAGTAAGAAAAATGTGTATAAGTGGTGCAAGCTGTTCCAAGAAGGCCGAGAGGATGTCGAAGACGAACCTCGCCCTGGACGTCCCAGCACGTCAACAACAGATGAAAACATTCAAGCAGTGGAAGAAATGGTGTTGAAAAATCGTCGAATTACCATCAAAGAATTTGCTGAAGATGTTGGCATATCGGTTGGCTCATGCCATGCTATCTTTTCGGACGTTTTGGGCATGAGACGTGTGTCAGCGAAATTTGTTCCAAAACTGCTTAATTTTGAAAGTGCTTGTGAAAGATTTTCTGACCAAAAACAGCACCACAGTCATGCCTCAGCCTCCATTTTCACCGGATGTGGCCCCCAGTGATTTTTTTCTTTTCCCAAAACTGAAGAAACCCATGAAAGGACATCGATTTTCAACGATTGAGGAGATAAAAACTGCATCGCTGAAAGAAATCAAGGCTATACCACAAAATGATAATCAGAAGTGCTTCGATGGTTTGAAAAAGCGTTGGCACAAGTGTATTATATCTGAGGGGGATTACTTTGAAGGGAACAACATAAATATTGAGGAATAAATGAATATTTTTTGAGAAAACCATAAAGTCACCTTATTTTTTTAACACACCTCGTAATTTTACTACGTGATACGCCATAATCGCAATTATAGTTATCTTGAGTTTTCCTTCTGAACTTATATTTATTTTTGTGCCCTAAGAGACTCTTGGAAAGGATAATAAAAATGTATGATATTGTACCATTTTTGATTATCTTTGAATCATCTATTTTTGTAATAAAAAGTATATTCTACGTAACTACATTTAACAGAATTTTCTGTTATATTACAAAATTTTGAACATATTTTGTTACATCAAAATAAATGAATTTGTGCAGTGAAAGCTAATTCGATGAAGAAATGGTGACCGAAAATTGAAATATATAGAAAAAATCATTGTTCACAAAGTTTAAAACTTAAAAAAGTTTCTGCTAACTGAAAATATCGTTTGAAAATGAATTTTCATATATAATATTTTTATAAATTTTATAAATTTATATTAGAATATAATTTTAAAGCTTTTTAGCCTAAAATTACTTAAAATCATATAATTAAAATTTTTTGAAAGTTAGTTGATTGATTCTTATATCTAGAGTATTGAAAATGTTAACGTGGATTTATATTTTTTTGGAACTGTTTATCAAAGTGAAGAATTTAATTTGTTATTTATGGCGTATTATTTTAAATTCAAAAATTTTTTGAGTGGAGTTCGATTTTTTAAGTTTTATTGGCCGTGAAAAATATTTGCCAACTGCGAAAAAACCGCGAATTTTTTTCTTCGATTAAAACGGCCACCCTGTTTTTTTCAAACCTTTTCAAGATCACACGTCAAGTCCTTACATATCTTTTGCACATTTTCACATTAAGGCCATGTGATGAGTGAGTCACGTGACCAGATTCCTACTTTACCGCCACTGTTTTTATTTCCCAACTTATATTCACACGAAACGACACATCGAGTTGAAAATTTGGGACACTAAACAAGAAGCACTAAGAATGGTGGGTCTCGTCTTAAATTTGTATAATTATGAAAAAAGTTTTGTTGTAAATAATTTCTTGCTTTTTCTATCATTATTAAAGTTTAGGACCAGACCTACATTTCTTAGTGCTTCTTATTTATCATTACAAATCTTCAACTCGATGTGACGCTTCGTGTGAAAATAAGTTGGGAAATAAGAAAGGTGGCAGTAAGGTAGGAATCAGGTCACGTGACCCACTTGTCACATGGCCTTAAGGGCCCTAAATACCGAGTTCACAGCAACACGTTTATTTAATTAGTTTTATTCCGCCATATTGGATCCAGGATCTTTTAATTTGCAAATTTGTATGCCAGGTTGGTACCCAGTCGGCACAAAGGTTGGCGATGTCATTACGACATCGTTGCGACATTTTTACGACAACTTTACGACATCCTATGTCCATGTCGTTAAGGTGTCTTTACGATATCGTAAATAAGTCGTGTGATCTGACGATGTCTTTACGATATTGCAAAGACATCGAAACGATGTGGACATATGTCGTAAAGATGTCGTAAAGACGTCGCCAAAGTTTGTGCCCACTGGGAGGATGTCGTTAAGACGTCGCCAAATTTTGTGCCCACTGGGTAGTTAGAGGCCCAAAAAACGTCTATGTATAGACTTAAGAGGATTTTTGAAATTTTTGAAATTTTGACCCAATTTTGTAATTAGAGACCTAAATAACCGCTAAATATCACGATTTATTGTTTTTTTTTCTGAAGTAAAGTTTAGACACTTCTTGAGTAATGTTCAAGGAATAATTTTCACCCAATAATTTTTATTTTGTACTCACTCTTAATCCTCTAGAATTGTGCCGGAAAGTGCCTCATAAAATGCAAAATAGCAGTTTTATGTAACATTCATGCTAAAGACGGTATATGTTGGTATCTTTAAAAAATAAATTTTTTTATTCATCAAGTGAAAAGTATCAAAGTATTTTTTAAATTGTTGTAATAATTATTATTTGTTTAAACAATTCCCCCCTATAAATCGTGAAAAGTTATTATTTTTCGGGATAATTGATGATACATTTGATGAGGGTCAAGAGTAATATTTCTTGTTTAACATATTTTGTAATTAATTAAACGATTTTTCCCTCTGTAAATCGTGAAAAACTAATATTATATGAAAATAACGACAGAATTAACGAATTTTTAAAGTAATATATTTTTTAACGTTATTTGACGATTATTTAAACAATTTTAATTTGTTTAAATCATCTTTTTCACCTATAAATCTTAGAAAGCTAATACTTTCTGAAATTAATGACGCAGTTAATGAATGCATAGGGTAGTTTTTATTGTTTATGGTAATATTGCATCCCATTCATATCTTAAAATAAAAATGATCGATCCAGCAACTTTTGAAAAAAGTCGATTTTTGTATTTAATTACTAAGAATTGAAGAAATTCGCATAAAGTTATATGGTAAATATTGATTCAAGTTTTTTTAAATCGATTTCTTTATTGATTGTGGTTGTCTGTCATCCCACGAATCTTTTGACAAGAAAATGAAAATAATCGGTTTGGTTCTTTGTATGTATCTCAAAATTAAACTTTAGGTATAATGATTAAATGTAATATAATTTTCAAAATGCTTGTAAATAAAATATTCTTTTCTGATATTCATAATAATTTAATAAAAATATGTAATTATACGGTATCAAGAATGTGTTAATAATGCAGTTTTTAATTAGATGTGCAGAATAGTTTCATTTTAATTAAATAAAAAATCTACTTTTTTCATAAACCCCCTACCTGATTTTTTTTTATTTTCGCAATCAATAAAAATTCGTGTGGACAAATTTTGACTCAATATTGACCATATAATCTTATGGAAATTTCTTCATTTTAATTTTTTAAAATTTTAAAATCAATTTTTTTCGAAAAACCCATCTGCGATTATTTTCATTTTCATTTTGATATATTCGTGAGGTGACAGATAACCAAATTAAAAAAATCTAGTTAAAGAAATACTGACCATGTAATGATATAAAAGTTTATTTTTTAATAATAAAATACAAAAATTGACTTTTTTAAAAAGCGCTCGGACAATTGATAATATGCTTGGAAATTTTATTTAAACTTGGTTTGGACAGTTTTTAATTATTTAAACAATTAGTAAGCATTAACTTGCGCCTTTTCGTAGGAAAGGTGCGGAAAATTCGATTTTTTAGAATCTCTTACATTATGTTGCTTATTATTCATTATTTTCTTATCGTCATTAATTCTAGAAAATATTAACTTTTTACAATGTGATGGAAAAACATTATTACATTCATCAACTATATCATTTAGCGCGAAATATAGCTACTTTCCACGATTTAGTGAAAAAAATGTTTTAAACAATTGAAAATTATTTAAAAAATACTTTGAAAACTTGTCGCGTATCCAATACAAATAACTCATTAAAAAAATGTTTCAGAACATTTATTCTTTAGCATGATTTTTACATAAAACCGCTATTTTGAATTTTTCGGAGCATTTTTCGGACATAATCTAAGGTGGTCAAGGGGTAATAATTTAAATTTATTGCGTGAAAATTATTCTTTGAAAATTCCTTAAGAAGAAGTGCCTGAGTTTTAGCTTACAAAAATTCAATAGCAAGTTACTTATTTCTTGCAAATAAAGTAAAGTTTTTGATGTCTACGTTTGCAAAAATTCTAGGTCCAATTTATAAAAAAGTAATAGGCAAATTTAATTTAATTAAAAAAAAATGCTACTGATTTCAGACTAAACACACCATTTTTTGTAGAATTATTAATTAATGGTTTGCTGCAATCCTGATTTACTTAAGAGAGTTTTAATTATTGATTATTCATCAGTTAATTACTTCATATTTTTTAATCAAATAATGATTATAATAATTGCGAAGTGTTTAGATGTCAAGCCCTTTCGAGCGCGAATAGCGCTCGGATGGGTGACCATCTGCGACGTACGACTGATTGTATATTCGTTACTTTTTAACTAATGTTGAGCGGGAGGTTTGACACCGGGTATGATTGTGTGTATTCTATGGCTAGGGTCAAATAGCTGCCTTGAAACTTGACTGTCGAAAACCCAGCTGAACACTGGAGGTGATTTTCCCACTTTAGTCAAATAAAAATGTCCACACGTCCCACAATTTGTGAACTGGAGTCGTCTGGCGGGAAATGTACTTATGATTAAAGGACCTCTGTTTCACCGGGGTTTTAAAATAAAAAGGCATAGTACAACAGGTTTTAACCGGAGTGATACGGGACCTAAATGGAAAGCCTTACAAAACAACAACAACAATAATAATAATAAGACACTCGGACTTCACCTCAGAGGTCCGGGGTTCGATCCCTGAGCCGGTACCTCTAGAAATTTTTCAATGTACCTTTACCGAGGTTCTGGTGGTTCGGAACCCACCTTAAGCTGTATGTCCCCCATCGTGTACTTGACTGCAACCCAGTCCGTCAATGATGGGGTAAAACCAGGCTTTGTCCAATATGTCTGGGCAAACTGATCTCATCAGATTACTTGCTTGCATTATAAAAATGCGTCCGTGACTGATGATATATACCGGGACAGCCCCGTGCAAAAATGATCAAATAAAAAATCCAACTTTAACCAAAAATGCTTTCGACATGTTGGGCAGTATAAGCCTGTGACAACATTTTAACACTGGAATGTTTTTAAAAATAATAATAATAATAATTTTCTTTGCCCAGAATTAATTAAAACAATAATAATTAATTAGTATGATAAAATTCTTTCAGTTTAATTTTAACCGTTTCTATTTGTGGGTTGATTTATACTTGCAACCTTGTTTATTTTTAGTTATAATTTGTTACAATTAGAGCTTGATTAAGATAAAAGTAAAAGTATCTTAGCAATTTATTCCTGACTGCTGACACGGATTTTATCTGCCAGATAATTTTCAATTTTGATACCTCATGTCAGATCCGGCTAAATTTTGTGAAGGTTGGATGGAAGTTTTATCGTGTCAGTTATTACGTGAATTAGGCATTCATTTTATCACGGTCAGATGTAATTGAAGTTTTATATTAATAGACCTCACCTGTTATTTTATGTTAAGAGAAGAGCAGCATATTTCTTTTAATCAAGTCAAACAGAGTACTAGAAGTGAAAAATGAAAAATTGCACTTCTGGCTTATTACAAAGACATTTCTAGGAAAATAATATTTAATTATATTTTAAAGCATTATTAGAACATTATTGATGGTTCATATAAAATTTGGTATTCTTAACATTTTTATTCAGTAGAAAGGAGGAAAATTTTGCTTATAAATTTTATTTCAACTGGACGAGGCCTTCTTAATTGAAAAAGGCATCTTTATTTTTTTTAACACTTTAATTGGGTTTAAGAAAAGACATCTCTTTTTCAATTTTCTTCTAAATTGGAGAAAGAAAATTTTTTATTTTTAAGGTTTTTATTGAATTGGAAGGGTGAACGTTTTTTTCAACTTTTTTATGAATTGGAAGAGGGAGAATTTGTTCTTTTTAAGATGTTTATCTAGTTGGAGGGGAAAACATTTTTATTTTTAATTGGAAGAACATTTATTTCTTTTAATGATTTTTATCGAGTTGAAACTGAGGAAATTTTAACGGTGGTAAATGTTGTATTTATAAAATTCAGATGAAAGGGGGAACGTTTTGTTATTAATTTTGCATTTGGTTAAACTTTAGTTTTGGATAAATTTTCAAAATGCTTCTTATAAAATGAACACATACCGCCTTTCATTTATGCCCATAAAACGGGTACTTTTACCACCTTTCATGCAATAATTGAAAGAAAATTTACAATTTATTACTATTAAAACTAGGGTGCTTCTTCATACTATTGAAAAACAGATATCTTGAAAATTTTGCACGGCATTATATAAAGGGTTTTACAATAGGCACGCTACAAAGTAGACCGATAGTGACAGCAAACGACGCAATTTTTTTCCCCGCTCTTTTGACATTTCTCTTCAGTAAGGTTTGCCATCTCATCATGGAAAGATATACGATCCAACAACGAGTCGAAATTATAAAAATTTACTACCGAAATTCGGAGTCAGTGGCCTCAACTTTAAGAGCGCTACGTACAATTTATGGTCGTCATAATTGTCCTGCCAGATCAACAATTGAGCGTCTAGTGGAAAAATTTGAATCCACAGGTACAGTGCAAAATGTTCCCGTGCCAGTGAGACAAAGAAGTGCCCGTAGTGTCGAGAATATTGCTGCCGCTAGCGTATCAATTGAGGAAGACCCAAATCAGTCTCTCACACGTCGTTCTCAAGCGTTGGGCTTATCTGTGACGTCGTTGTGGCGTATTATGTGAAAAGATCTTGGCCTACATCCTTACAAGATCAAATTGACGCAAGAACTGAAACCGCTTGACCACCAGACGCGACGTATGTTCGTGAATTGGGCTGAGCAACAACTTGAAAATGATCCGGATTTTCATCGAAAAATCATCTTCAGCGATGAGGCTCATTTCTGGCTGAATGGCTTCGTCAATAAGCAAAATATGCGTTATTGGTCAGGCAGCAATCCACACGAACTCCATGAATCAACATTACATCCCGAAAAAATTACGGTTTGGTGAGGTTTATGGGCCGGCGGCATCATTGGGCCGTAATTCTTTCGTGATGATCAAGACCGGCAACGTTACTGTGAATGGGAATCGCTACCGCTCAATGATAACCGAATATTTTTGGCCCGAATCAGATGATATGGACTTGGACAAGATGTGGTTTCAACAGGACGGCGCCACAAGCCACACAGCGAATGTCACCATCGATTTATTGAAAACCAAGTTTGGTGAGCGTGTTATCTCACGAAATGGCCCAGTCAATTGGCCGCCTCGGTCGTGTGATTTGACGCCGTTAGACTATTTCCTGTAGGGCTACGTCAAGTCTATGGTCTATGCCAACAAGCCAGCGATGATTGATGAACTTCGTACGAATATCGAATGTGAAATTGCAGCAGTATCGGCCGAATTATGCTTGAAAACCGTCGAAAATTGGGTTCAGCGTGTGGACTTCTGCAAGCGTGCCCGTGTTGGCCATGCAAAAGAAATCGAGTTCCATACATAATGGCATCGAATGTACTTTCACATGAATAAAGAATTTCATTCATATCCAAAACCATTTTTGTTTTATTAAAAAAAACTTTTGTAGCGCTCTTATTGAAAAACCTTATATAAGAGAAAATCAATTTCTATACTCCTACACGCACATGAGTTATTATTTGCTATATATAAGATTTCAATTTCAGTTAACGTTTACCGAAGCTGTTTACACATAAATCTGCCTTGAGTCGTAATTTATGACTCACATGATGTTTTTTGAAAATAACATATCTCCCAAATGGCTGATAGAATTTTAATGATTTTTGCAGGCGTGACGTATAATTTATAAGAATTCTTCTTCAATTGAAAAACGAGAACACTTTTTTTAATGATTCAAAAAAATAAATAATACATTTTTGATATCATTTTTCATTCAAAAACGTACTTTCAACCATTTTAAATATAAATATTTTGAATTCTTATAATTTTATGCCTCCCTTCAAAGAAATGATGGACACTCTTTAACTTTTGTGAACACCATCTACTATCAAATCAATTTTGCTATAACTAACACGCTAAGTTTAGATCCTATTTTAACATAGTTATTTACCCCAGTATTCAAAAATTATTTAAGCTAATGTATTGCTTTTACTTGTGAGTTCCGAACATAAATATGTAACAAGAATGTAATAATTAAGTAAACAGGTCCTAATTTTCATAACAGAATGTTAGAAATCAATCTTTCTCAGTAACAAACCAAGTTTTGATCCTATTTCAAACTAGTTTTCTTTTACCCCAGTGTTTAAAAATGATTTGAGGGAAATTTTTGCCTTTAATCGGAACTTCCGAAAAAAAATCATGTAGCAATTAAGTTATAAGGTGTTGATTTTCATAAAAGAATGTCAAAAATCAATATTTCTTAGTGACACACCAAGTTTTTACCGTATTTTAACCTATTTTTTTCCCTAGTATATAAAAATAATTTGAGAAAATTTGTTGCTTTTACTCGGAACGTCCGGAAATAAACATCATGTAACAAGGATGTAACAATTAAGTGATAATTTTCTGATTCCTGTGTAGAAATTTTCCCTTGGCCCAGATCTGGCCAAATCGGGCCCTGATCGGGATACCAGGTCTGGGCCTGATCGCTGATGAAACACACGGCTTGCCCGGAGCCAGATATGGCCGCCTGATCGGTGCCGGATCTGGCCCCGATAAGTTTTTCATTAAGGATTCATTTTTTAATTAAAGCTCTTTTTTATTGGTTTTGATATCAAAGTAAATACAGCTTCAATAAATAACTTCTGTAGTCAAAATAAGAAATTAAACTTATAAAAAATGTTAATTGTTAATTTGGCGCCTTTCTTTTCTATATTCGCCCCAATCTTTGGCATTAGCAATAACCGTGCTAATATGAGACAAAACTTCTTCTTCTGTTACATTAAACTTGGAGCAAGCAACATCTAAAAATAAGTCAAATAAATATTAGTTCAAACAAAAAATTAATATAATTTCTAGTTTAATAACGATCATGTACATACATTTAATTAATAGCAATAAAACATTCGTACCTAGCAAACATGTGCAAAGATAGAATTCTTTGAAAACCTCTTTTCCTTCAATTTTCTTCATTGAAGTGAATGTCATTAACAATTCTCTGGTAAAAATTTGTTTGAAGATAAGGATCAGAGATTTGTGAACTCCAGCATCTTTGCTCATCGATAAATCGAGACTGCCCTTCTGTAGATGAAAATAATATTTCAAATAAGTATGATTTCTTATAAAAATATGTGAAAAATAAAAAAATTGCTTGTACAATGAGATTCTCACAAAACGGTGACAATATTCTTCATTCTTTTGAAGTTTTTGATTAAGATTTTGAAAATCTTGAAGACTGTTTAACGGATATGACACCGTACTCTTCTTGGAAACTCTTCTTTGAGACGTACTTTAAACTCCTATCATTTTCTAACACTGTTTTCATAATCTTCGGGCTTTAAGCTATCTCCCAGACTTCCACACGTAATATTTTAAGTTCCTTCAGAACTGCTCTATTATATTCTGAATAAAAATAAAAAACAACAGCAATAAAATGAACACCGTTGCGTTTATTATTGTTTAGTGTTAGTATAGAAAAATTTAATGTAAACAAAGAGGTCGCACCGTTAATTAAAACAAAGAACCTTGACATTCGGAGCTTTATTCTTTTTTGAAGGTTTTTGCAGTGATGCATGCACTTCACGGAAAACAGAATTTCGATCTGTAGAATTGTTGTTTCGACTCTCTATTTCCTCTGTTATACATTGTTTTTTAACAATATTATTTATTAAAATATACGAATATAGTACAACAAATGTATTTTACCTTCGTCTGTATCATTATTCGAATTTTCATTCGAATATGGACCAATATGCCCTGATCTCTTTCTCTCGATATTCTTAAATTAGAAGTCTATAAAACGGTACGGAAAATTAAAAAAAAGTATTAAAAACTTTGCTTCTTCAATTGTGTAGGTTTCAATTTCACTAAATTGATGTTTTCAAAATAAAAGAATGGTAAGATTATTTACAAAATTGATTTTACAGTATACAAATGGAATCATAGTGAGTTTAAAAGCTTATGAAAAACCTGGAAGTCGTGGAATTCTAAGAAAATGATGGGAATTTAAAAAGTTATAAAATATTCAGTTTGTATTAATCTTGCAAGTTTTTTAGTTAATGTAATAATAAAAATACCATTACATTTATATTCTTAATTTTAAAACGTTACAAGAGACCCTTCAAAAAGTTCTTCTTTTTTTAATTCCATGGTTTCCTTAGGTTGTTAATAACTTTCTTAAAATTATATTACTTAAAACACAGATTTAAACAAAGAATTTAAGTTGTTTCAAAATTTTAAATGAAATAGTTTTTCAATTACCATGAGTCTTTTTTTGGAACTGATGGATGGAGCCTGCACTTCTGTATCTTTATTGTTTTAAAGCTTTTTGAAATGAAGCCTTCAGTTCAAGGAACCTAGAATTCTGATATACAGATGAATTTTTGTGATTCTCTAGATTCTCTCTAAAAGAGTAGCTTTTTAGGAACAATATCATTTATTAAAAAATACGTATCCAATATGAAAGTTGTCGTTACCTTCGTCTGTTTCACTATCATAATATTGTTTTGAAGATGGATTTTCCGAAAAAATATTTCATTCAGAAAGTAGATTTTACTTCAATGTTTATAAAACTGAATTTTATATAAATTTATATTAAGCATTATTTAGAAAGAAATACTTACGTTTGTGGCTTGATTTTTTTTCCTCTTATTCCCGAGAGATACAACTTGCTCCATATTGGTTATAGAGGTATCAGTGTCTATTTCCATTTCAACAAGAAATGGCAAAACTTTATATAATAACATTATAAGATAAAACACAGTGCAATACGTGAAACATATATGAATACAATAGAAAAATTACCTTCAAGAACCAGTGGGTCTGCTACTGATTTGTGAGAAGTGGTGATATTAGTATCAGACAGTTTTGGAACCTTTAATATTTCCTTCAGATCAGCACTAGAAGAACCAATCCCTTTTATTAAACTTTGCAATCTGTCACGTTTGTCCTGTACGTTAAGATCAGAATCGGAAGTGTAGGCAAATTCTTGAATCTTTAATACATGCAAGCGCTCTACCGCTGTTTCGTACGTGTCTGATAAAAAAATGAAAAATTAATTAATAGAAACATTATATTTGAACACTAACTTATTCGGAACAAAATGACTACAAAATTATACATATACGAAAAAAAGAACATCAATGGCAGTTAAATAAGCTTCTATTCTTAAGGAGTTTATAATCACTGCTAATAATTCAGAATGTAGAATAAAAGCTTGTGGTTAAAAAAAAAACGATCAATTAATAATTTTTATATTCAATCATTGTTTTCAAACATGAAAAATACTGTAAAAACTGTTTCAAAATAATCTGCATGTCCAACGATTTTAATGGTGTACTCTGGCCACTCCTGAGGTGCAGCTGCGTTTTTTAAAAATTAAATCATATAAAATCCCATTCGTTTCATCATTATAAGGTTCTGACATGTATTTTGTTACGAATTTGTTTTTTATTTTATCCAATCTCATCCACTGTAGAAGTGTGATATCCACGCATCGTGTTACCGAACTTCGACCAGGGCGAATAAAATTGACCAATTGAAAGGGTTTTGCAGTCAAAACTAGATCTGCCATTTCAATAAATGGATCCCTATTGAAGAAGTTTAATACTTAGTTATAAATTACGTTATAAGAAATAAAATTTTAATAAAACATTCGATAATGGGAACATTTCTCAGCCCGCTCCCTGCTTTGGTTCGATCGACACATAAATGTATTATTTTCAATATTTTTTTTTCAAATTTAAAATATCACAGAAATTATACAGATACATTTGAAAATCGTTATTACTTCTTTTTGTTTATAATGAGATTATTATTGGAGGGAGGTCGATATAAAAAATGGAATTGTTCTATTACGGTCATTTTACTAGAATAACAATTATAAAATGTAATAAAATAATTTATCATGGATGAAAGTAGTATAAATCGTTACTTAAAAAAGTTGTTAAATGTGATTATTATAATTGCATTATTGGAATAAATAGTCAACTTTTGGAAATTTAGGTTGAATTTAATGTAAAAAAGCAAAATCAGATGTATTGAATCGAAATGGAGGTTATGTTTGTAGAAAAGTTGGTTACGTACCTTATTATATACATGTTGAAGAAATACACTCAATAATAGCTTCAATATACTGTGCACTATGACTTAATAAATCAACTGATACTATTCGTATTTCAAAAGATTAATGTGGATAATTATTGATGAAGGATTAGAGAAAAGAAAGGAACTTCCTGATAAAAATGTCAACTTCGAGTCAATGACAATGTCGGTAACCTGGGAAAGCAAAAGAGCTCAGTAGGGGAGTGATTACGCTCAAGAAGTAATATTTGTAGGATTCCAATACTTGATATTCCATTAAAATGTTTTAAATAACATTCACATATTATTATTTTTCCTAATTCCTTACTCGGCGTGAAATTTTTAAATAACTTTTGTATATATTGCATCACAGAGGTAAGTGAATAATTTTTTTGACGTTGTCACCACTGCCAGGTAATCGAGCGAAGGCTTGATCGATGAGAAATCAAGATGGACATATAAGTGTGGCAAATTCAAATGTAAAAATAAAAAAAGAGTTTCTAATGTTATTCCTACGATTATAATAATAATGAGGATATTATGAAAGTCAATATTTGTTATAAATTTTTCTACTTTAAAAAAGTTCATCTTTGACTGAAAATTTCAAATGATTGAAATGATTTGAAAAACATGGAATGAATATTTTCCCATTCAAAATAAATTTACTAGACATATAAGGAATGCTTGTTATATTATTAAAGCTGTCAAAAATTTGTCTCATGCGATATTAGACTACTGAATATTTTGACATTTCATACCTTAATTTAAAAAATTTAAGTATGGTTGCAGATCAGACGAATATATGTACTTTGAGTAATTATTACTTAGAAAAAAACGTTCAAAAATGAAATATTTTTAACAATTTAAAAGTTCGTTTTTCCAAAAATGGCATTAAAATTATAAATTATTTTGCTCTTTAGTTGTACTTTTTTTTAATTGTCTATAAAATGAAAAAATATTTAAGTAGATTAAAGGCAGGTGATACTTTGCCGAAAGGGTTAATCAGGTTCAGTTCAGACAACTTTCTATTGACAAAAAAATATATATTTTTTAATTAGTCTTTGTCTAAATGATTGATAAAAGTTTACTCATACAAAAATCGATAAAAGTAGAATTGATAAGCATACTTAACCACAAAAAATGATTTGTGATAAAAATCTACGCATAAATGAGGAAAATGTTATATTTCATTAATTTGAAAACGTAGTATACAAAAATATATCACTGTAAACAAATTATTAACATAAATTTCATCATGGTCTATACTTCATAACTTCATTCATGATATAAGAGTGCAATACAAAAAACTCTCATTGGAGCTCCCTCGCTCAAATTCATTTTTAGCTTAACCATTTTATATTTCACATCATTAACATCAAACTTCAATAACCGGTCGTTTGCTTTATTACGCAGCTCCCGCATGTACACATCTTTTGAATCTGTTGGATATAAAAACAAGGATCGTTTTATACTGTAAATATTCCCCTGGATATCCACGCTTTCCGGTGTTCGGGTCATTTTAATAATTTCAAAAAGTGATTTATTTCTCAGTAATACAAAATTGTCCGGTGATTTGGTCGTAAAGGTAAATTCTTTGTTTTTCAGTTTTAATATATTCGACTCAACGCGTTTTAAGATTTGGATTTTATAAGGTATTTGCGGCTTGGGCGGATATATTTTACTTAATTCGTGCAACCTTCGACAAATTTGTGCCAAAGGTCGGTTGGCTGTGCGAATAAGGCTTACTATTTTTCCGAGAAAGTTTTAAAAAGTAAAAGCACAAATGTTACTTAAGTTACATCCCATAGTTAAAACATCGTCAGTAGCATGAATATTTATATAATATTATATATACATATTTAAAACTTGCATTTTTGTGTACAAGCTACGTAGACCTAAAAAAAATCTCTGCAGTTACATTTTTGCATGCGGCTGGTATTTGCTACACAACTTGTCATTACATAAAATTCTCGAAGCTACATGTAGAAGCAAAAAATGTAGAAGCGTAATTTCCTTTGAAATTCGCAAGGAATATATTTACGGATAAGAAGCAATCTTCTCGATACCTCCGCCTTAAATCGCTGGCCAACCTTCGCGCGTCCCGGAAGAACAAACCACCTCATTAACAGACGTTTCATTATTCCTTCACAAAATAAATGCATGAAATCTAAAACGAACATGAAAATCATGTTAATGAGTGGTCTGATTTGCGATTGTGGTGACGCCCTTGTGATCGTCTTCTAAAGAACTCATCCGTCCTCTCTGGACAATGTATAAGAGGAAATTGAGTACTCTATCTTCTTTAAAACCTCTTATTTCACATCGTTCACAGGCATAAAAACCTGTGTGACCCTTTGTCCCTTTTATGAAAGCTCTCGCTGGAGTATCACATATAAAGCAGTGTATACGAACATTAAATCGCTGTTCCATAATTGTAACGCCATTAGCTTGTAATCGATGGACTTCTGTTATAAAGTCTCGAAAGTAATCATTGAGACTAGCGGGTTTGGAATTGCCAGAATAAATGAGAACAGCGAATGGCTTGTAAATACATCATGAGGAAGTAGGCAAAGGAGCATTTCTGTACAAAGCAGCGGAGGAGGCTGCTGAAACACTCGGACTTGACTTCAGTAGTAGGGATGAGCAAAATGCATCAAATCTTATCTATCTCGAGTGCTCACTCCTGAAAGCCCGGATTAAGAAAGCACCAGAGAAAAACTTTCGTGAACAGCTCCTAGATAAGAGGATGCACGGTATCTTCCACAGAAATGTGAAGGA
>NC_046662.1:69797778-69799112 GCF_010883055.1 Belonocnema kinseyi | reverse complement strand
ATTTCGTTCCCACTTATTTTTCCTATTTTTAATTTAGCTTAGTTTATTAATGGCTGACCTCTTGATACATTGTTTTAGTACAGGAAACTGTAATTACAAGAAACTGCAGTTAGAGAATAAAAATAAAATTATGTATAAAACATAAATAAGTTCTATGTACGAAATTTATCAAAGGAGCTAAATTAAATTATAAACAATCATGATAAAAATTTCAAACTTTGGCGCTTTTATTGGTATCTCAGGTATCTGTATTTTGGGTTATGTTAGTTCTGCTTCTGTTTTCTGGCTCAGTTTATTTGATATTAAAACTGTTTTGAAATTAAAAAAAAGTAAAGTGCAGTTCTTATAATTGAAAAACTTATTTTAAATGTACGTTAGGCATTTTTTATCTATAATTATTATAAATATTCCTAAAAATGCTAATGTTTCAAAAGTTTCACTGACTTTGAAACTTTTCATTGAAACTTTCAGTTGAAAGTTTCAAAAAATATAAATTTCTGAAACGGCACATTACCACAACAAGAGACTAAATTTTGAGGTTAGAATTTGAATCGAAAATTCCCAAACATCCTTGCTCATACTAGAAATCTATAATTTCCAATATTAATTACTTGCATTGAAATTCAAAATAATAAATGAATATTCAATCTGTAATAATCTTCCAAATTAAATTAAATTTTTAGGTTAAGTTTTAGTGCATTATAGATAGTGCATATGATTTACTTACTTTCATTTGCAGATCGTACGTGCTGTACTTGCAGCTTTCGGCATTTTTACAAATAATAATTATTACGCAATAGAGCACTGATGACAACACACGAGATTTTGACACTTGATTACACAAACACAACACATTCGTAAGTACATATACACATGTGTTAAAGGTGATTTCACCAAAGTGACACTAGGTGGCGGTGCAATACATACCCTGATCGGGTTCGGATCAGGGCCGTTGGAGTTAGCCCTATCGAGCCCTGAACAGGATATACCGACCGGGACCCGATAGGTAATCGGGAAATTATATGGCGATTTCCACACGGGTTTTCGTAAAAGAATGTTGCAAATTAATTTTTCTTAGTAATACGCCAAGTTTCGATTCTATTTCAACCTAGTTTTTTACTTTAGTGTTGAAAAATAATTTGAGCCAATTTGTTGCTGTTAGTCGCAACTTCCGAAAATAAACATGTAACAAGCATGTAACAATTAAGTAATATAGTCCTAATTTTCATAACAAGTTTTGATCCTGCTTCAACCTAGAATCTTACCCCAGTCTTTAAACATGATTTCGGCATATTTTTGCTTTAACTCGCAACTTCCGAAAACAAACATGTAAC
>NC_046662.1:69793225-69797678 GCF_010883055.1 Belonocnema kinseyi | reverse complement strand
ACAAGCATGTAATATAGTACTCATATTTATAATAGAATGTTACAAATCAATCTTTCTCAGTAATAGACAAAGTTTTGATCCTGCTTCAACCTAGAATCTTACCCCAGTCTTTAAACATGATTTCGGAACATTTTTGCTTTAACTCGCAACTTCCGAAAACAAACTTGTAACAAGCATGTAACAATTAAGTAATATAGTACTCATCTTTATAACAGAATGTTACAAATCAATCTTTATTAGTAATAGACAAAGTTTTGATCCTGCTTCAACCTAGAATCTTACCCCAGTCTTTAAACATGATTTCGGCATATTTTTGCTTTAACTCGCAACTTCCGAAAACAAACATGTAACAAGCATGTAACAATTAAGTAATATAGTACTCATCTTTATAACAGAATGTTACAAATAAATCTTTCTCAGTAATAGACAAAGTTTTGATCCTGCTTCAACCTAGAATCTTACCCCAGTCTTTAAACATGATTTCGGCACATTTTTGCTTTAACTCGCAACTTCCGAAAACAAACATGTAACAAGCATGTAACAATTAAGTAATATAGTACTCATCTTTATAACAGAATGTTAGAAATCAATCTTTCTTAGTAATAGACAAAGTTTTGATCCTGCTTCAACCTAGAATCTTACCCCAGTCTTTAGAGGCAATTTGAACATAATTGCTTTTACTCGAAATTTCCGAGAAAAAAATGTAACAAGCATGCAACAATAAGGTCCCTAGGTCCTGATTTTCATAACAGAATGTTACAAATCAATCTGATAAGTAACACGCCAAGTTTAGATCTCATTTCAACCTAGTTTTTTAGCCCAGCCTTTAAAAAGTATTTGAGCCAGTTTCCTGCATTAATTTTTTAGTAAAGTCTTAAAGAAGTTCTCAGATTGCGTCTGTGGAATCGATCTAAGACTCGTGGTGCCTTTGAGGAAAAAGTGCCTGCATTCCGGATCTGCATGCTAGAAAAAGAAGTTTCGTGCCTAGTTCTGCGAGAAAAATTACTGGGACATGGTCAGTCCTGCGTGTCCGGCGACTCTTGTTGCAGTTTAGTGAGCATCGGAACTTTCGTGACTTGGACGACTTGACCCGATTGATGATGGCGCAAAGCGACGTCGTTATAAATTCGTCCTTCCACGTCGAAAAGTCATTTAAATTCCAATTTCTTTTCAATTTGACGAACAGAAATGAGATGGGAAAAATATTATTCCATATGTAATTTAAATAGTAATATATCTTTTGTTTCTTCGAGCGATCAATGTTTTCTCTTTGTGTTGCATTAGGAAATTATGTATGCACTATTCTACGTCTTGTGATGCCATTCGTATTTTATTGCTTGATTTATGAGAATGCGGGGAAACATTTCATTGCTGCAACTTTACGAGCAGTTGTAAAGAAAAATTTTTTTTTCGATCTCGGCAAAGATTAAAAAAATGTTATAGAACTGTTATGTAAATATTATATCTTGGGAACAAAAATTTAACCATCGTAAGATTTTATGATAACAATTTGTGAACTATCATATTTTTCAAGTAGAACGTCATTCAATAATTTTCTTTTGCGACAATCTTACAGTTATACAAGTAATACATAATAACAATTATATTGCAAAGTCTTATTCGATACAAATCAAAACTTTCAGGTAATATCAGGGCTTCTACTCAAATCCTGAAAAAAATGCAATCGCAATTCCAGGATTCTTTTCCAGGTAACTCAAGTTTTTTCCGGGTATAATTTTTCGTGGTAGGGAGCCATTTAAGTGTTTCGCATTTTTTTAAACAATGTTTTTTTAGTCCTTGCGAACTTCTAAATGTGTAAAAATAGTACTATTCATATGTAAAATTAAATAACTGATTTATCAATTGTGAAAGTGACTGTATTAAAGGAAAAGTCATTTCTTAATAGTACACCTATCTTGGGCTTTAATAAATACGTTTAATTTAGAACCATCAAAAAATTAAAATAAATAATACTAAAAACAGAATTAATTATTTCATGAATTTGTTCCTATAGTTAACACATTTGAATAATAATTCAAACATATTTTCATTTTTTCTTTATATACTTAAAATTCGGCGCATATTTATTATATTAATGTTTGAAATAAAAGATATTTGCCATGCGAATAGGCATTGGTGGGTACTATATTTAATTAAATTTTTGACCAATAAATAGTTGAAATTGTAGTTAAAATTTTCAGTCAAAAATTAATTTTCAACCAAAAACAACGCATTTTCAATATATTAGGTGAATTCCCAACACAAAGTGATAAATTTTAAACTTTTAAACTAAAATAGTTAATCTTCAAATGGAATATTCGCATTCGAAACCGAAAAGATAGATTTTCAAATAACAATACGAATTTTCAATAAAATAGTTAAATTTTCATCTAGAATAATTAATTTTTAGTTTAAAAAATTAATTTCTGACAAAAAAACAACGAATTGTCAACAAAATATTTAAATGTTCATCAAAGGAAATAAAATTTTAATTAAAATCATAAATTGGCAACTAGAAAAATGAATTTATAAAAAAAGAGTTTGATTTTCAGAAAAAAATGTTAATTTACAATCAAAGAACAGAAATTCTTAACGCAAATAAAATTTGCAGTCAATAAATAAATAAAAATTCATAAAAAATTTTGAACTTTCAAGCCAGATAGATGATTATTCTACACAATATTTTAATTTTCAAGTAGAGGATATGAATTTTCAACAGAAAAGGTAATTTTAAAGAGAGAAAAAATCTAAAAAACCATTTTCAACAAAAATGTTAAATCCAGTAATGTAAACCAAGTGGGCACAAAGTTTGGCGACGTCTTTACGACATCGTTACGACATCTTTACGACAACTTTACGACATCCTATGTCCATTTCGTTAAGGTATCTTTACGATATCATAAATAAGTCGTATGATCTGACGATGTCTTTACAATATCGCAAAGATACCGAAACAACATGGATATAGGATGTCGTAAAGATGTCGTAACGATGTCGTAAAGACGTCGCCAAATTTTGTGCCCACTGGGAAGCTTCTCTTACAAACGAAAAATCATTCTTATTTAATGTCATGTAACAATTAAAAAAGGTCTTGCATAAATAAATCTGTCAAAATAGGTGACATAAGATGCCCATCGGAATACTATGTATTTATCTATAATATAAATAGTTAAATCGAAAAACTGTTTGCGCCATTAAAAATTGTATTCCCTTTTCAAATTTACTTAGAGCTAAGTCAATACAATTTTAAATATTTATTAATTGAACCAATTCTTCTTTGAACCAATTCTAATGGAACATTTGTAAATAAAGATGAAACCTCCAACGAAACTTAAATGTGATCATGAGGGAAAGTTCGTTTAGTGATTATATTTATGAAGACAAAAGAATTTTTGACCCGAATTTTTGGAATTCCTAAAGGATCTTTAAACTTCTTTTCTACTAAAGCTTCTTTATGTTGTGTGTTGAATTTTCTGTCATCATCATGATCATCGTTTCAACATTTATGTAATAGGTCGTTAGGATATAATCCTATTTTCATCGCAGTGTCAGTTACAGCTTGGTAAAAAAAGAACAAAACGATTACATCAACGTGTAATCTTTCAATTAACCAAATATTTATAAATTCATAATATTTGGCACCAACCGACCGAACAGTCAGTCATTAATGAATAGGAGATGCGAAAACTTTGATAAAGACATTGGTTAAGTAAATTCACAAAATTCGCAAGTAAATTATCTATGAAGACTGTCTATATAGATGAAAAGTTATGATACAATTTTACAGTCACTAAATAATTTTCGTAATGAAGAAAAACTGTCTTTTTGTAGTCTGTAGTCTCTATTCTTCAGGCACGATGACTTTTGAAGGATTGGTCAGATTGGATTCTGCGTTAGCACACTTTTTTAAGTTCTAAAAAGAAAGAAATTGTACGCAAACCAGCTATTTCGGATGAAAACTAAAAAAGTGAGTGCATTTTTTAAATTTTGGATTTAAAATTCTATGTGCGATTATTCATAATACTTATGGGGCATTATTCCTCAACTGCCTCAACTCAAAAAGTCATGTTTTTCGATTGTCTCTAAATTCTGGGAATATGTTCGCCTACCCAACAGTAGTTAATCCACAAACTTATAGACCAGGATTACCAACCCTCCCCAAGTGAGGGGGGGTTGAATTTTCAACCCCAATGCCTGCAGGGGTAGTTTCAAACGCCTGTATCTTTCTTTCTAATTACGCGATTTAAAATTTTTATGAGGGTTTTGGAAAGTGCTTTTTACACGCTTTCATCCTATTTTATTATTTATAACAAAAAAAACTGTTTAAACAATTTTTTCAAGAAATCAATTTTTTATTTAACTTTTTTTTGCAATTTAGGCATCTACGATTTTTTTTAAATAGTCTCAAAAGAAAGCTTGACTTTTTTACTATGAAAAATGTCTAATAAGAAAA
>NC_046662.1:69783873-69793125 GCF_010883055.1 Belonocnema kinseyi | reverse complement strand
GGGGTTGAAAATTCAACCCCCCCTCACTTGGGGAGGGTTGGTAATCCTGGTCTATAAGTTTGTGGATTAACTACTGTTGGGTAGGCAAACATATTCCCAGAAATTATAGACAATCGAAAAACATGACTTTTTGAGTTGGGGCAGTTGAGGAATAATGCCTCATATATTATAAATAATATTTTTATATACCTTAATATTCCCTTTTTTCGCAGCTGTATCATGACACGTGTTGCATTGATTAAGTCCAGGCTGAATACGAGAATTCTCAGCTCGCTGAAGTTTGCAACGTTTTAAAAAAACGAAATTACAAAAAAATTTTTTTGTGCGAGACCTAAAATTTAAAAGTTTCAGATAGGTCTATTTGATGAAAAAAGGTACCTGCAAAAGTTTCAACCCCCTATCTCATCCGGAACATCCTCGTTTTCAACCCCTAACACAGCGAAAAATCGGGAAAAATCCTCTAACATCCAGACCTAAAATTTTATGCTGCAGAATCGTTCTACTTAACGTTCAAAGATGATAAAAAAATTTTCATTTCCCTGTCTCATCCGAAACACCCTCGTTTTCAACCCCTAATATAATGAAACTGAAAAAAATTCTACAAAGTCCCCTAACTTCAAGACCTGTAATTTTATGCTTTAGAATGGTTTCATCCGATGTTCAAAGTCACTAAAAAAAGTTTCATTCCCCTATTTCATCCGGAACACCCCGTTTTCTACCCTAAAAATATTGAAAAATCGACAAAAAATTCCCTAAAATGCAGACCTAAAATTTTATGCTTCAGAATGGTTCCATCTGACGTCCAAAGACACTAAAAAAGTTTCATTTCCCTTTTTCATCCAGAAGACCCCGTTTTCAACCCTCAAAATATTGAAAAATCGAACAAAAATTCCAAAAAATTCCATAAAATCCAGACCTAAAATTTTATACTTTAGAATGGTTCCATCTGATGTCCAAAGACACTAAAAAAAGTTTCATTCCCCTATTTTATCCGGAATTCTCAAATTCTTGTTGTTGTTCATCGGTCTAACACATGCGTACTAATTCAGGCCCTACTGTACATTTTTAAGTACGCACTGTGCATTGCATCCTAGTTAAAAAAAGAAAAAAAAGATAAAAGAATGGATTCATTTTTATATTAAAACAATATTTAGGGATCACAAATTATTTTCGCAAACTAACTTTATAAGCAACTTCTAATGTGCGCATGGTGCGGGAAATATGATCAGTAGACTGGCGACGTAAATTCGTTAGGTCTTTCTGCAACTTATTTGCCAAAACTATCTGTAAAGGTAAAAAGGGATGATAAGAAAGAATATATACCCATGAACGAACTGTTCGATGAACCGCTTGAAGAAGCATTACGACCAACTTAAAAAAAATCCAAACTAATTTCTTTAACTTTTTTTCTCAATTTATATAAATTTATGCATTTTATTTATTTTTTTGTAAATCTCAAAAGTGTCGGTTTGATAAATTTTTATATATTATTGTGAATTTAATGTGGTGATATTACACTTAGAAAAATATTTTTTTTTTAATCAAACAAATTTTTTCTTTCATATAGGGTGAACAAATATTTTATTAATTGAAAAAATATTTTTCTACTTCAAACAAAACTTATCTGATTCAAAATATAACATAGTTTATTTTAAACTAAACTTTATTTGAATCACACAAACTGTAGCTTTGATCTAGCAAATTTTTGTTTCATTAAAACAAACATTTTCTGAGTAAAAATATTTAATACTTAATAATTATTCAATGTGGTAATTGATCATTTGAAATATAGTTTGTAAGTGACTTACTTCGAAGAAACAGAAATCAATAAGAAAATGATGGTACATTTCATGATGGAATAATTCGATTAATTTCAAGTTACTAGAAAATATGAACCAGAAGTACTTTATGTTAATCTTTTACGATGCCTGTTCATAAAAAATGCTTATCATGTGGAGCGCTTGTTTAGTTGACGGGAGAGTAATTCATATGATAAAAGTTTGAAAATAACTAAGAATAGTCATCATGATTTTAAGCCTCGGCGAAGGTAACGTTGTATCGAAAAATATGTTTTGGTGGAATGTTTTCTTTCATATTATATTTACTTTATTAGGCTACTAGATACATCTTCAAACTATAAATATGTTTTCAACCGAAAATGGAATAGTTACATTTTCAGCTTAAAAAATTAATTAGAAAATAAAACTAATTTTCGGACAATTAAATTCAGCTAACAAATACGATTTTTTAACAAAACAATTGAATCCTGAACCAGAAAGATGAATTTTCAACAACATACATGCAGTTTTTACAAAACAATTTTTGGTTCAAACCAGTTATTTTTCAATCTAAAAAAAAAAAAATATTAAACAAAAAACTTAAATTATTAATTAAAAATGCAAAAAATTTTATCAAAAAAATGCTACCTACGGAGTTTTGTCCACTATATGTAAATTATGCATAAAGTTTTCGACTATAAGTTAATTTTTAACTATATAGTTTTAATTTTCTGCCAAATTGTTGAATTTTTAAACCAAAAAGATAAATTTCCTGTAAGTGTGGGTGTTTATGAAATGATTCGCGGAACTAATCTCATGTAACGCAAATATTATAGAAAGACCGAGCGTTGTACGTGCTTCTAGAGCAAGCTAACATTAAGACTAGGGTTCGTGGGGTACAACAGGGTGGTCTTGGTCCTCAGAAGAGGTCTGTCCTTCGCGTGTAACCGATCTCGTCGGTTCGAGAGATCTATAGCTAGACTTTTGATTTCTAACTAATTGAATAAACTACTTTTTATTATATTGAAACGTTTTCTTAATTGATTTCAAAATAACATCCTGAACATTTACTACAATTTATCAGAAGTGGGATTGCTCTCAATCCCTCGGCTTAAAATTTCAAGTTTTCGGTGCTTCTGAGTGATAATACACAAGCGAAATATTTCAAGGATGCTACTCTGAACGGACAAACGACTAGGTGTTACGTTGACATGGGCAGTAGCGCTGTCGCGTTGCGTGAGGAGGACGCGAAGCGCACGAACATGACTTATTTGGAAATGGAGATGGAACCGCTGGTTGGTTACGGAGAAAGTGAGGTGAAGCCCAAAGGTGTCTTTACAGCGGATTTGTGCATCGATGATATTCAAGCAAAGGTGAAAGTTCACGTGGTACCTAACGACTGTCAAGCAAGTCCGTTGTTAGTAGGGCATCCATATACCGAGCAGCCGCACATAGTAATCTACAGCAGAGAAAATGAGTTGAGAATCACTACGACGGACGAGCTTTTACCTGAAAGCGCAGTAACTCCGAGGACGAAGACTGCGTTCTGGGCCAGCAGTGCAACGGTGATTCCAAAAAATTACCTGGGGCATGTGGCAGTAAATACGACTTTCAAGAGATCCGAGTTGTGCATTGAAGGTGGAATACAAAATAAAGGCCAGGTAATACTGCGCTGCATTGTTACGACTGATGATGAGGGAGCAGCAGTGATACCTGTGCTGAACCTCTCGGACCATGATTTTAAGCTACCTAAGTGTGACACAGTGACGCGAGGTGAGAAGTGCGTTGAAGGTCATATGATGAGAGAAGTGAATGAACAGCCTGTAAGTGTTGACGAAGTTGACACTGATCTGAAGGGTTCAGAAAGTCAAGATTTGCTTAACCTGATGAACGAGTACAAGGATCTGGTTTCGCGGAATTTAAAGCAGATTGGACGCACCAACAAGACAGAAATACACATTGAATTGTTAGATAATTAACCTGTATATTATTGACCATATCGACTGTCTTTCCACGAACGAGAGCAGATGAAGGATTTGATTGACAACCTGAAAGAAGCAGATGTCATCGAGGACAGCGATTCAGCGTTTGCAAGTCCCATACTACTGGTGGGTAAAGCGAATGGCGAGATGCGGATGTGTGTCGACTACAGGGCGCTGAATAAAAAGACAGTGAAAGATCACTATCCGATCCCTCTTATTGACGATCAGTTGGACCGGATGACTGGTAAGCAATACTTCACAAGTTTGGATTTATCGAGTGGATATTATCAGGTACCTGTAGCAAAAGATTCTCGTGCGAAAACAGCTTTTGTGACCCCAGACGGGCACTATCAATTTAAGCGTATGCCGTTTGGATTATGTAATGCTCCATCGGTTTTTCGGAGACTAATAAATAGCGTTTTAGGTGATCTGAGGTACAGCGTTGCGATGGCATATCTAGATGATATAATTATTCCATCTTCGTCCGTGGAACAAGGTTTAATTTATTTGCGGGAAGTGTTTGATATTCTGCGAGAAGCAAGCCTAACGTTGAATCTTGAAAAATGTAATTTTTTTAAAGAGAAAATTACTTATCTAGGGTTTGAATTGTCAGAGCACGGAATTGAACCAAGCAGTCGAAAATTGCGTGCGATTGAAAAATTTCCTGAGCCAAAAGATGTGACTGGAGTCAAAAGTTTTTTGGGATTAGCAAATTTCTTTCGTAGATTCGTAAAAGGGTTTGCGATGATCGCAAAACCGCTGACTGATTTAGCAGGGAAGAATGTACATTTTTTGTGGGGTGCAGCACAAGCCGAAGCTTTTATTAATTTAAAGAAATGTTTATTGTCAAAACCTGTACTTGCAGTTTATTCACCTGGGGCGGTGCACCTTTCCAGTGCGTGCATATCGATCATTTAGGGCCTTTTGTAAAAACTGAAAATGAAAACAAGTATGTGGGTGCGATTATTTGCGGATATAGCAAATAAACTGTTTTGAAGGCCATGAAAGATGAGACGTCACTTGAAGCGGTGAGAATGATAAAAGAGTTTATATCGCATTACGGAAAACCAGAAAGGATTATATCTGATCGAGAAACTGCGTTTACTGCGGGCGAGTTTGAACATTTTTGCGAAGAATTCGAAATTCAGCATGTAAAAATAGCTGCAGGTGCTCCTCGTGGCAACGGTCAAGTTGAGCGACAAAATCGAGTTCTCCTTCCTTGCTTAGCGACTATTACAGAGGATGAAGAAAATAGAGATTGAGATGAAAAGCTTTTGGACGTACAATGGGCCGTTAATAACAGTGTGCATCGAGTAACCAAGCGAACTCCGTACGAAATTGTATTTAACAATAAAATGATCGGTAAATTCGATAACCCGTTAACGAGATAAATTAAAAAATTAAATGCGGAACTCGTTACGGAAGAAGAAAAAATATCTGTCGACGAATTATTAGAACAGAATAGAGCGTCTTTAAAAGAGCAATTTGATAAAAAAAGAAAGGAACCTCACTTGTATAAAGAGGGTGATTTAGTTTTGGTAGAACAGAAGCAACCAGCGACTGGAGAGAGTAGAAAGCTAGATAAGAAGGCATGAGGGCCATATGAAATAACTAAGGTCGTAGCGAATGATCGTTACGTTGTGGAGAATATCGAAGGCGAACAACAAAGTCAAAGACCGTATAAAGGCATTGTTGCCGTGGATCGCCTGGTTGAAATTCAAAGCAATCGTCGTAGATCTAAGGAATGTATAATTATGTGGCATGAGGATGTTGTTGAAAACCTGTAATCAAAAAACAGTGTTGTATGGTGGTCAGTGATATTTTTATAATTGTAATGAAACAGTGCAGTGTTGTGGCTCGAAGAAAAATAGAGCACAGTTTATAAAGTGATAAATGTAAGCCTGACCCTTAAAGATAAGTTCTGTATTGTAATTTGCGATAGCTTGACGAGGGTGTCAAAAATGCAGGACAGCCGAATTGTGGGCGTTTATGAAATGATTCGCGGAACTAATCTCATCTAACGAAAATATTATAGAAAGACCGAGCATTGTACGTGCTTCTAGAGCAAGCTACCATCAAGACTAGGGTTCGGGGGGTACAACAAGGTGGTCTTGATCCTCAGAAGAGGTCTGTCCTTCGCGTGTAACTTCAGGTCGGTTCGAGAGATCTAGAGCTATACTTTTGATTTCTAACTAATTGAATAAACTACTTTTTATTATATTGCAACGTTTTCTTAATTGATTTCAAAATAACATCCTGAACATTTACTACACAAGGCAAAGAATACAAATATTTAGAAAAATAGTTGAATCCTTAAGAAAATACATATATTTTCAAAAAAATAGTTGAATTTTCAAAAGCAATAGAAAAATTTTCAATGAAAATATACATTTTCAACAAAAAATGGAATAGTTATACTTTCAGCTTTTAAAAAACTAATTAAATTTTCCACTCTAAGGATCAATTATCAATTAAAATCCACTATTTGGTTAAAAATGTATCTTTATAAACTGAAAATTCAACGTATTTGTTTGGAACTTCATGTATTTTGTTGGAATATCGTCTTTTTGTTGAAAATTAATGTTTTTGTAGAAAATTCAACTGTATTTGTTCAAGAATTTATCTATTCTGTGGAAAATGTAATACTTTTACTTGGAAGAATCGGCATTTGAAGCATTTTAAGTTGATATTAATCATGGAATTTAAAAATAAATTGAAGAAATAATTAGTTTTTTTTAGTGCATATTATTTATTTCAAACCTTTCTATAACCATACTAATTAATTGAATCACTAGAAACTTTTTACATTAACCAATGCAATATGTAATGTGTTCAAAAATAATAATTTTAAATACGCATTAAAATCCTTCCAATTTGACATTTATTTTTTTTTAAAGAAAATGGCATTTTCATAGATTCCAATGAATCTTTAAAAAATTTTAATCATTTTTAGCAACTCCAAAAAACGTTAAAGACCTTAGGATATTTTTTAAAGGCCCAAGTAATCTTTAAGAGTTTTGAAAAGTTTCAAAACATTTCAAAATATTGTAAGGGGTTTGAAAAGATTTCAAAGAATTTAAAATATTTTAGGGTATTAAAAAAGATTCCAAGCTATTTTCAAAAGATTAAAAAACTACCAAGGAGTTTGCTCAATTTAGAGGATTTAAACAATTTTTCATGTATTTTTATAGAATTTTTTAGAATTTTGAATGATATGTTTCAGAAGTTAACAAGAAATTTGTAATCGATTTGAATAATTTTTAAAGATTCGAAAATATTTTAAAACTACTCAAGCTATTTTAATAAATTTCCCAGTATTTCAGAAAATGTCATCAGATATGTAGCTTAAATATTTTTAAATAGTTCAAGGTATTTCTGAAGATTTTAAAGAATTTTAAAGATTATAGGAGATTTCAAAAGATTGAAAAAATTGCAAGGGATTTTAAAAGATTCTGAAGAATTGGAAATATCTTACATTTTTTTGTAAAATTCAAAGAATCATTTAAGAGTTTTAAGGAATTGCAAGGAAATTTCAAAAGATTTTGAATGTTTTAAAATATTTTAGTGCATTTTAGAAGATTTCAAAAGAATTTCATGGAATTCTTCTCATTTTCATCAAATTCTTTTATATTCACGTTTAGCCACTTTTATTTGTGTTTTTCGTTACCAATTAGTACTTTTTTTGCTAAATAATTAACTCTAAATTAAACTAAATTAATAGATAAACTTTAGAGGTGAAGAAAAACCTAGAATACATGAAAAATCATGGAATTTCGTTTGTCCAGGAAAAGCAGAGAAAGTTCAGGGATTTAAAGAAAAAATGGCAAATTTCAGGGAATCTTTATAAGTGGAACTATAAATAATTGTAAGAAATAAGAAATTTTCATTAAGGATTAAAATGTAGTATTCTCTACGGAAGTTACTTACTTAAATTGAAAAAAGCTCTGTTCTAATTTTAAAACAATCCAAAGAAGCTGTAGCTAGGTATATACGAACGGAAAATTGAAATTTTAACCTCACCATGGTCGGAAAATCAGAATTTTCACTTAACCGTGGACTTTACACTTTTCTAAGAAAATTTCCTATTTCTTCTAGGACAACTGAAATTTTGCTTTATTTTAGAAAGTTACTATCTGGAACCTCACAAAATTCTGTTCTATAAATTCCAAATGAGCTATAACCATTTATAGGCCACGATAAAAAAAAATGCGAATTTTCACCTAACCACAGAATTTGAAATTTTATAAAAATTCCCTGATGCTTCTAGAATACTACAAATATTGTATTGTTTAAGAAAGTTGCTGTATGTAAACCAAATAAATAATCATTTTTAAATATCCAAGGAAATTGTATTCATTCTAGGCCACGATCGGAAAATTCGAATTTTCGTCTCCCCGCGAACATTTAAATTTTCTTAAAAGGTTACGACCCAGAAGTTAACTATGCATATGGATTTGAAAATTCAACCTTGTATAAAAAAAGAAATAATATACATAGCCAAAAAGTAAAAACACCACCGGAATCGTCTGAGCCATATCTCTAGGTCTTTTTTCGCTTTTTTAAAAAGTAATTTTTTAAACAATTACGTTGTTAATTAACATATATCCTTCATTATGAAAAAAACCAAAAGTCCTAAAGAAAAAGTGAAGATAGTTCTGGATTCTTCTCGGCAATATCTCCAGGTGTTTTTTCATTAAAAAAAAATAATTATTTAAACAATTATATTGTTCATAATTTTTTAAAATTTATTTAACAATTGTGGTAAACAATTCAGAGCTGTTAAGTGAAAAATAACACACCTCAAAGTATATTGAATGCAAACAAATTTTTAATAATGCAAAAAAGTTAGCTTAAATTTTTTTTGCCCCCTCTACGCACAGACCTTTACAATATCCCATAGCACATATGGATTTGATTATTTATCCTTCATTATAAAGAAAACCAAAAATGAAAGAATCACCTGGAGATATTGCATTAAAGCCAAAGAAATAATTTTTTTTAATCTAAAAAAAATTGTAGCCATAAAAAATTGAATTACTGATAAATTCTTTATACTCCAAATGGCTTAAAAATATACCTATATTTTTACTTTTCTGTTTACTCCACTGTTATAATTGGCAAAATAAATGTTTCATTGAAACAAAATGACATACTAATACAGTAAAGTAAAATCTTTGAAAAAATCAAAACATAGGCGGCAAAAGAACGCTCCCGCGAGCTGTCCTCTCTGCTAGCGCACATGTGTCGCATTCCTCGGAAAAAGCGAGGCGAGAAACGAAGAAGGACACCACAAGATGAGAAACAATGAGACGAGGCAAAACGAGACGAGAAATACCAAGACAGTAAGGGGCTTCCATAAAGCACGTGGCCTAATTTTTGCCACTTTTTGACTCCCCCCATGTGGTCCGCCGTGGCATTATCGTCGACCCATCCCTCCCACCCCCCTAGGGTGCTACATGGTTTTTTTATATTTTTTGTAACACGAAAATAAA
>NC_046662.1:69782063-69783773 GCF_010883055.1 Belonocnema kinseyi | reverse complement strand
ACGTATAAAGTGTTTGAGTAAATAAAGTACTAACGGATTAGTAATTAACGCCTGTCGTCAGCCTACATCCTATCAAGTTATATTTTCCAGAGTCTACCACGTAAAGGTGACAGTGCGATTTTAGACTCCTTTTATCTGCAAGATGATTTGGGGTGCTTAATTTTAGTGAGTCCCCTTGCCTCTCACTACACAACCTCTTTATGCTGTTCGCCTCTTTTTCGTACCAGCTTTCCACTTTCTTGGAGTACTATTCTGCTTTCGATTACGTTTAGGCTTCGGGAAAACCTCACTTTTCTCCTCATAGGAAAATCGTTTCAGATCCAGCTGTCCCTTTGCGTTCGGAGCGAATGAATGGTATTTGAGTGTACCTGGTATCGTCATAGCCTTACTAAATCGATCTGCTAATTTTATTGTCATCGCTGCATGCTCTTCTTTGCTACTGAAAAATACGACAATTTTTCACAAGTTTTCTCTGCCCCATTCAAATAACTCGTCAGCTGTTAAGATCTGATTCTCAGCTGAACGTTGCAAGCTGGCTCTTGCAGCAAGACGCTTCAGATTACCTCCGATTCCATCGCATGGTCCTTTTCCATGGGCAGTTGGATGGAAAGTCCAGTCTGCCGGGATGCCAAAATCTTTTTCATGGCACAGAAGGTACGCAAAGTTGTATTTGTTCTTAAAACGCTGTGGTGCTCCATCTGTGACATAATGAAATTTCTTAGGATTGAAACGTTTCTTAAGATAGTCAACAATTAACCTTTGGTATAAATGCACAGCAACCGTGTCATGGTGTAAATTGTCTGAAATAATACGAGTAGCTATGCTCACATGCTTCAATTCGTTCTTCTCTTTATAGTAGATAACTACTGTAAAAATGGACGCCTGATCATTATTCCAATGAGAAGATTGGATCGCATTTTGAAACACGTAAGCATAGTTTTCTGCAAAATCGAACATAATCAAGAAATGTTCAACTAATAATGTGGCTTTGAGGTTCTTCAGGAATGATGCCTGCTGCTTTGCATAAAATTCATGAGACTTTAAATTCAATAGTTTTTCGCAGATTCGTTCGTGAAAGATGTCGGTTTCTGCTACCTCGGTCATTAGATTACTTTTGTCCGTTTGTTACCAAACTTGATATCTTAATTCGTTGACGCAGTTCTCATCTAAAATTGCAGTCAAATGTTCTTTCAGGACTTGAATTCCAGGACAATTTTCACATTCACTAAAATGACAAGCAGGAGTTGGATTACTGCACATTATTACTTTTAAACAGTCATGGTAGTCAGTCAATTCTATACTGGAGTCGACAGTTAGATGCTTAATATCAATAGCATCTAACATCAGATGCACATTTTCGTGATATATAGACACGCAAACCGTATGTGTGCCACTCCCTCCAGCCAAAACACAATGTCGTGGTCTTAGTTGTGCAAACTTCGAAAATCCGATTACAGTATTTTCGTTTTCCACTTTGAAACGATTGAACAGCTCGGACAGATTACCTAGGATAAGTCGTTTCTGAACATGTTCACGAGTTCCATCTGCTTTCTTAATTGACATAAAATCCTTTTTCCCAGGCATCAATCGGCTGTTTTCATCATCTTTGTAGAAATTAGTCACTGCAACTTCAATATCTGGTACCAGTCTTCTTCCCAGTTTTCGATTAGGTAAACTCAATATTCCATTTTGCTCAACTAATTTCTGAGC
>NC_046662.1:69777535-69781963 GCF_010883055.1 Belonocnema kinseyi | reverse complement strand
AGCAGCCACGTGGTTTATGGAAGGCCCCTAAGTATGTCTCGTCCCGTCTCGCCTCGTCCCTTCGGATTTCTCGCTCGGCGTCAACACTAATCCCTCATTTACCATCACTTCCCCTACTTTCCCGCTTCTCATTTTCTCTACTTAGCATTCCCTCATTGACACTCATTTCTCCTAATTCCCATTAATTCCCCTTACTTCCCCTACTCATTAATTATTTCCCTAAATTTCTCCTACTTCCCTTCCCCTCAGTTTCTGCACATCCCCTAATTTTCCTCCCCTCGATTCCCTACCTCACTTCACCTAATGCCCCCTCATTTCCCCTATTTCCTCTCCCCTTAATTCCCCTCACTGTAATCCTTGGAAAAAAGTACGACGACATACGACTTATTTACGATATCATAAAGATACCTTAACGAAATGGACATAGGATGTCGTAAAGACGTCGCCAAACTTTGTGCCCACTGGGTTTACATTACTGGATTTAACTTTTTTGTTGAAAAACATTTTTTAGATTCTTTCTCTCTTTAAAATTACCTTTTCTGTTGAAAATTCATATCCTCAGCTTGAAAATTAAACGTGTTTTATTTCCTCAAGATCATATTTTTTCAGGATTATTATCATAGGCTTATAATGAATTAAATATGATAATGATTTTTAGGAGAAGGGACCATGCCTATGTAGATGTGGGAAAATTTACTGGTATAAAGAAAATTTCATGCAACAATTTAATTAGCCATTTTGAGAATCTTTATTATGCGCGAGCATAATACAGTTTTGGCCATTATTTAGTAATGTGTTTGAACAAAGAGATAGAGAGAGATAGCGAGAGATAGAGATAGAGAGAGAGAGTGCGTGCGTGCGTGCATCTGTGTGTCTCTTTGTGTGTGTGAAGAAATGCGTAGTGACTCTTTTTTGGAATTACGTGACGTCATAAACACGAAAAGGGCATGTAGCACCAGCTGCTCTAACCAAAGTTCCAGAAAAACTCAAATTGTTTTAATAATTTAAAATACTTACAAAAAAGGCTTTCATGACTGATGTAGCATATTCCACTTGTAAATAGAATAATATTGTAAATTGAAAACGAATAAATGTGTTTTCAAATATCCTATATTTGGAGAAAAACGAAAAAAAAAACAAGTTTTTGGAGGATAGGGGGAAAAATGGGAACTAAAAAAAGGGGAATCGCTTTGTAAGAGTTTAAAGACAGTGTCTCCAAATGCAAAGATTTGATGAAAACCAACGAAGTCCAATTTTGCATGAAGCTAACACTTTCTTATTATACGATGAAAATATAAAAAAATAGGTTTGACAACGTATTACATATTGTTCGATCGAAAATTGTTGTTGGCTACAGTGATAAAAATATTTAAAAACGTGCCTTTTTCTTTTTTCGAACATTCTAATTATGTATGAACTGAGACCCAGGGTGTGTCGGCTTAGCCGCACAATTTTTTGCTCGATAGTTTTAAAATTCCTTCAGGTCAAATCTCCACGTTATGAGACCCCTTAAATCCAAAAAACAGGTTTTTACAAACGTGTCTCTCTGGGTGAATGTCCTCATGAATTTTTTTATTTAATCAAAAATTACCAGAGTTACAAAATTTCAAAAAACACACGAAAATGAACATTTTATGCTACATAACGCACGCTATGAAAAAAGTCTGCAGAGAAAAACGTTGCTTTTTGAAAGCCCTACAAGTTTATCGTAACAACCTTTTTGAATTTTCTTGACAAATTAAAAATTCAAATTCGGACAGCATAAGGAATAATGAAAAATCCAAAAATTGCGTTTTTCGGCCAAACTGTGCCAAACACGGTCAAAGATGACACAACAAAAATTGTGCATTTGAAAATTATCTACAAATTGGTAATTAACCACTTTTTCATAGGATGCGTATTTTCGGCTTTAATCATGGAAAATATCATTAACAGTAAAAAAAATCTGCCCGCTGCGTGGGCACATTCTTAACACAACTTTTTCCTTTTAATTTCTTCTTCATCGCATGTGCGGAGTTTCAAAAAATTAATTTTTTAATGTTTTTAATGCTATTTTTGTCCGATTAACACTAAAAACAGAGCTATCAAAAAGCTATTTATGACAAATAAATCACTTTTACATTCTCATCAGAGAAGGAATTAGATTTGTGTAAAATTTGACCCCCAACCCCCACCGCCCCAGTTTTTTTCAAATTTCCACTTTTTGAAACCCCTCAATCCGAAAAATAGGTCTGTTGGTCTGTCTGTATGTACATATGTATGCCTGTCCGCCTGTGAGCACGATAACATTTGAAAAAATCATTCTATCAGATTGATATCTGGTACACTGTTTGAGTGTCCTAAACTAATGGTCAAGTTTGTCAGCCAGTTATTTTGGATATAAAATCAAAAAGTGAGCGCATTTTGAATATTTTTAACACCACTTTTTTCAAAATTCAAAAATTTTCTTCACAGGTATTTATAGTATTCAAAAAGTTGAACAATTTATCCTGATGACTTTTTTCATAAAACCAAATATCACCAGAGTTAAAGTATTTACAAAATAGCAAAAAACACACGAAAATGAACCTTTTAAGCCAAATAACGCACAATATAAAAAGGGCAAAAGAAGAATAAGTTTCATTTCTACAGGGCCTACAAGATTATTATAACAACTTTTTGAATTTTCTTGAAAAATTAAAAATTTTAATTTTGACAGCATACAAAATAATTGAAAATCCAAAAATTACATTTTTTATGCAACAATTTAATAGTATTTCAAAGATTCTCAAATATGTAAATGCATTAAAAAAACTATAAATATATATTCTGTTTCAAAAGTTTTAAATTTCGTACAATTTAGATTAATTCTTTTATTGCCAATTAATTATTGACAGCTACTTTCGATGATTACTTTTGAATTCATTATTATTCTCCAAATTTTCTATCCGCAACCCAAAACCCCTCTGTAAACACTTTATAAAAAAAGTAATATGGGGGATGGCCTGATATTTGATAAAAAATATAATGCCAAAAAAATGACCAATATCTTTTATTATTATTTTAAGTCATTAATCAACACATTTAGAACTACATACCAATCTTCGTTTACAGAAGTATAAAACTAATTATTTTTAATATATTTTAAGTAGTTTCATTCATTATTTTCATTGTCGTATTTTTACCATTAAAAAAATGTGCGATAATTTAGTTCATTTTTTGAGTCTAATTGTTCACGATTAAACCAAAAATTGCGTGACCTATCAAAAACTATTGATGACAAATTTGAATAATCTTTCTCTATTTTTTAGAAGAGCAACTTTTCTCTATATAGTTTTGTCATAACGTGTGCCGTTCGTCCAAAACGTCCTGTCAAAAAGTCATTTATGACAAATTTTTATATGTTTCAAGGGCGCGCAATTTTGGCTATTTAATTTTTTTTGTATCCTGAATAGTTTGACCGCAAAATAAAATTTTTGGTTTTTCATTATTTTTTGTACGATCAAAATTTGAATTTTCAACTTATCGACAAAATTCAAAAAGTTGTTATGATATTCTTGTAGGATTTTCGAAAAGCAACGCTTTTCTTCTATTGACTTATTTTCATATCTTGAGTTGTTTGGCTAAAATGTTAATTTTAGTTTGATTTTTTTTACTTTGAAAATGCTATAACTCTAAAAACCTTTTTTTATTTATAACAAAAAAAATTGTTTAAACGATTTTTTCAATAAATCAGTTGTTTATTTAACTTTTTTCGCAATTTAGGCATCTACGATTTTTTTTAAATAGTCTCAAAAGAAAGCTTGACTTTTTTACTATGAAAAATGTCTAATAAGAAAATGGAGAAACTGAAATTCATTGAGTTACAGAGCCGGTTGTAGAGGGATTCCTCGCGCTCGCATTCGGGCGTTATGCGGCAGCATACCGCGGAACAGTTTTCAAGTATGCCATTTTTTTGTATTACTCACATTGATCCAAAATTGCATGAAGTCATCGGAAAAAACTATTCACTTAATCGAAAATATTGATTAATTGAGCGGTTGGGTGCAAGAACGGCTTACTTGTATTTTCAGAAATCACTTGCTCTTCATTTGTTCTCCACGAAATTATGTGCAAAACAAAAGAAACACAAGTGACTTCTAAAAATACAAGCAAGCTGTTCTTGCATCCAACTACTCAATTGTTAATACAAATTTATGATTTACGTTATTCTAAAAACACGGGTAATTTACTTGTTCTGTGATACAAACTACATCTTTTATACTGCTCCGAATTGAACCTGTATTCATATAATATCTATGTTACTGACGTGGTCTAAGGAAAGAATGTCGAGCTTCAGAATTTGAACGCTACATGGCTGCCTAGAAACTTCTTTCTCACAAGAAAGAAAATCGTTTTAGTTTATATGAGCTGAATACATTCTGTTGATTTTGTTTTCTATTCATTCTG
>NC_046662.1:69771396-69777435 GCF_010883055.1 Belonocnema kinseyi | reverse complement strand
AATACAAAAAAATGGCATACTTGAAAACTGTTCCGCGGTATGCTGCCGCATAACGCCCGAGTGCGAGCGCGAGGACTCCCTCTACAACCGGCTCTGTAACTCTATGAATTTCAATTTGTTCATTTTCTTATTAGACATTTTTCATAGTAAAAAAGTCAAGTTTTCTTTTGAGACTATTTAAAAAAAATCGTAGATGCCTAAATTGCGAAAAAAGTTAAATAAACAATTGATTTATTGAAAAAATTGTTTAAACAATTTTTTTGTTATAAATAATAAAATAGGATGAAAGCGTGTAAAAAGCATTTTCCAAAACCCCCATAAAAATTTTAAATTGCGTAATTAGAAAGGAAGTTAGAGGCGTTTGAAACTACCCCTGCAGGCATTGGGGTTGAAAATTCAACCCCCCCTCACTTGGGGAGGGTTGGTAATCCTGGTCTATAAGTTTGTGGATTAACTACTGTTGGGTAGGCGAACATATTCCCAGAATTCAGAGACAATCGAAAAACATGACTTTTTGAGTTGGGGCAGTTGAGGAATAATGCCCCTTATATACCAATTCCAAATAGATACTTAGCTATATTTACTCAAACAAAGCAAATCGACTTGATTTGCTCCAATCACTCAATGGAGTGCCAAACCATTAATATAGGAACATTGATAATAACTGAACAAAATTGCAAAATCAGGTCACCAAGAATTTCATTAAACATTAGAAATAACGATCTAAATGTCACATGGACAATAAAACTGAATTTAACATATGACCTAGACATATCAGATATCACTTCAATAAAAAATAAAATGATTTTGCAAACACACATTATCGACTCAAATACACTACGGAATACACATCTTACTTTAGAAAACGCCGAAAGCATTTTAGAAACAATTTCAAGCCATCACCGTGCCCGGACATGGAAAAAAATGCTTTAGAATGGTTACAATATTTAGGAAAGAAACGTAGATTTCCCTGAAGTATTTTAAATCCTTTGAAATCTTTTGCAATACTTTCAAACTTTTTAAAGATCTTAAAAATGTCTTAGAATCCTGAAAAATACCCTCACATCATAAAAGTCTTTTAGAAATTATTTAATTCAAATTTATTATATCTTTAATATTGAAGTCTATTGAAAGAATCCTAAGAAATTTCAAATCCTTTAAAAGCTTTGAAATTTGTTGCAATTTTTTTTAAGTTCTCGCAAATTCTTTTGGATATTTCTGAATACACTAACATACCACCTTGATCAAAAAGTTTTAGGACATTGACGTTCTGTTAGATTTTCAGCTTGATAGCTTGACATTTATTGAAGTGACGCCATATTGTGTACATCTATCTTTGTGTGTGGTTTCGATTTTTCACCAAAAAAATGTCATCGACTTTGCACAATGCCATCGTTATCCGTGAGCATTTGGCACCTGAGATAAAGTCATGGAAAAATCGAAGATGGCTCTGATTCCTATAGCGCAAATCAATTATACAAAATTTTTCGAGGATTGGATCAAGTGCTGGCATAAGTGTGTTGCAGTCGACGGGGAGTACTTTAAAGGGGACAATAACGATTATGATGAATAATCTTGTATTTTTTATTTTAAAAATAAAATCCTAAAACTTTTTGATCAAGGTGGTATTTTAAATTCTTTAAAATCCAATTAAATTACTGAAATCAATTTATTGATGCCCTTGAAGATTCCTGGAAAACTTAAAAAGCACCGTAATATCTTTAAAATCTTTTAGAATCACTAAAAATTTTGAAATCTATTAAAATTTTTTTCGAATCTTTTAAAATAGCCTAAATTTTTAAAAGTTACTCAAAGTTATTGTTACAAAAATTGTCTGACTTTTGCCATTTATTTTTGAAACTCCCTCATTTTTCCTCGACCAACAAAATTCCCTGACTTTTCTCTAATTCTCGGGGTTTATTTTGCCCTAAAGAATAAAATAGGAATGCATTATTTTTCATTTCCCCGAAAACAGATCACACATCATCATTTAGCCAATTTGATTCCTTCACTAAACTTCTTGATTTATGTCCACATGGGCTTGACCCAATATTGTTTCATCTGCCAATAGAATCTGAGGAAAAATTAATCGTATTTAGTGCTCACAATTCTGCACACATCACGTGACAATGAAGTTTTTACAACTTAGGAGAAAATTTCCTTAACATTTTAAGTCCCAATATATTGCATATACAACAAAATAGATGGATTTCTAACCAAATAGTTGAATTTTGTATTTAAAAGATGAATTTTTGAACACATTAATTTTCTACACAAAAAGGCGCATTTCTAACAAAATACATGCATTTTCAAATAAGTCATTTTAAATGTGCATTGAAAAAAATTTGCAACCAAAGAGATAATTTCTCAAATAAAATGTAATAGTTGATATTTTAACGTAAAAATATTTTTATTTTTACCAAAAAAGATGCACTCTTAACCAAATAATTTATTTGCAACTCAAAATATTAATTTTTGATAAAGAAGATTAATTTTCTACCAAAAAGACGAATTTTAATCAAAACGCATACATCTTTAATTAAACAGGTAAATTTTCAACTAACATAAGAAATATAGAATTTTTAAGAAAGTGGAATAGTTTAATATGCAGACAAAAAATTAATTGAAAAAAAAGTTAAATGAAATAGTTAAGTTTTTTAAAAAGACAGATGAAATTTCAACAAAATAGATGAGTTTGTAATCAAAGAGATCAATTTTATACTAAAAAAATCTACAAAATACATAAATTTTCAACTAAGAAATATAAAAATTCAACAATTCCACTAAACAACATAACTTTCAACAAAAAATATGAATTGTCATCTAAAATAATGAATCTTAACCCAAAAATATTAATTCTTAGCGAAACATGTAATAGTTGATATTTCTATTTAAAAATGTTTTTTTTTTTTTGATAAAAAATTGAATTTAACAAAAATAAAGATGAACTTGTAACTAAATGTTTGAGTTTGCAACCAAGAAGTTGAATTTTTAACCAAGGAAATTAATTGTTGAGTAAAAAATACAAATTTTTAATGAAATGAAATGCATAAATTTTCAATAAAAAAGTTGAATTTTCAACCAATAAATTTCAATTATTATCAAAAAGTGGAATAATTAAATTTGCAGACGAAAAAAAGTTGCCAACCACAAAAAAATAATTTTTAACAAAATAGTTAGATTCTTTAAATACAGGCATGAATTTCAAATATAACAGAGGAACTTTTTAGGAAGAAAATTAATATTATACTAAAAACAATTTTCACATGAAACATAAATTTTAAACTACGAAATATTAAATTTCAATTACTTCAACTACTTCCTTCGTAATAAAACTTTTTTCCAATTGTCTTTGTGTATGAAAAAAAAATTTTCTTATTCAGCTTTCTATTATCATAGAAACCAAATTAAAAGTATTTAGGTAATTACCCCCATTATTAAAAAAAATTTTTTTTGGAGAAACAAGTCAACTTTATTTTGGTCTCAAATGCAAAATATATTAAAAAATTTTTTTTTCCTGTGCATTTAGCAATTTTCAGCACATTTAAAAATATATTGGGGTGGTTTGCCCCCAAACTAATTTTTTTATTCATATTTTGGATGCATTCTATTTTACTTCCTTCGTTCTAAAACTATTTTCTCAATTGTCTTTGTGTATGGAAAGTACGTATTATCAGACACAAAATAAAAAATTTGAGGGGTGACTACCCCCGTTTATTGTTTGTCTTATTTTTTTGGCGAAACATGTCAACTTTATTTTTTTTTAAAGTGCAAAATATATTTTTTTTAATTTTTCTGTGAACTTGAACATTTTTAACATAACTTTAAATATATGTTGGGGTGGTTTCTCCTATTCATTTTTTGTTGTTGATAAAATTACGTTATTCATTTTTCATTACAAGGTAATTATTCCAGTAGGTTTTATCAAAATCAATTTGTTTTTATATACAATACTGTACAATCGACACTTGAGACCCCTATCTTTGAGGGGCTGTTTCACCCCCTTTAAGTATTTTTCCGCAGTTGAAAAAAAATGCGTCGCTTAGTTTTTCGAGTGCTACAACATACATCAGGACTAGACTGTCAAAAATAGCCTAGACAACGCCAGACCTGGGCCATAATAGTTCAATGCTTTAGCGTAGTACACTCTCGTCTTGGATTATTATATATATGGAATAGCTATTTGTGATACAAGTGCCACAAATAGGCAATGAAACGAGTAAAAATCACCTGTGTTCACCTGCGCTGTTTTTTACCAAAACTGCTAGAGAAAAATATTTCGCAGTTTTTTAAAATACTTTTTCCCCAAATTTTCGATCCCATATGATGTCTTTCAGTCAAAGTGTATTATTTTTTAAAAATAAAATTTAAGAATATTTTAGATTTTCTAGTGTGCAAATCTGGTGTCAAATCGCAAAATAGATATCTTCAAATTGCGCATGCGCCATTATTTTTCTTGCACAATCTACTGGATTGCAGCACTTTGCAAATCACTTAGAGGCATGTAAGTTCTGATTTTCAAGGTGGACGTTGCAACACTTCTTTGCAATATCCATATTATTCTAACCTGTAAAAACGATGCAATAAATTATAAATAAACTTTTTTAATGACAGATGTCACTAAAACATAAGGCAAGGTATAAATATAGATATATACAATGAATTCGCGTGATAAGAGATTTTGTATTTCTTCTTACAACTTTTTGATGCAAATTTGGTTCACAGAACAAAATTAGTTATATTTTGTCTAAAATGATTTGATCCATTACTAAATCGGCGGCTGTAATCATATGTAAGAACCTCGGGTTTAAGACGTTGGTCAAGATGATAAAGCGTATCTTCATGTTCCCAATATGGCTGGGCATCCTTGAGGTTAATCAGGTTTATTTTGTAACGCACCCCGTCACCAAAACGCGGTCCATGATATATAGGACAAATAATTTCATCACTATCAAGTGTTGCAACGATATATCCATTTGCTGCTACTAACAAAATAGAAGGTTCACCTACGGAATTTGCTCCTTTACTCCATTGATTATCAGCGCTAGGGAGAGGCAAAAATCCACGCATTTTAACAAAGACCGAAGAAGAACGAGGACTTGGACTAACCTCACTAGGAAGTCGCCAGCGTATAGGACGATTAAGATTAATTTATGAACTTCCTTCTAATTCTGTAAGAATAAATAGAAATGGCTACATTAGAATATCAATTAGATGACTAATAAACTCTCTTAAAATGAACCAGAGACATCTCACTGGTTGAAGCAGCCAGAAGTGTGTCATTAAGAATCAGTGAAATTTCACTGGTTCACTCAGTAGAATTCCGTCTCTGGTTTAATCTTGAGATTAATTGATTTCTCAGTACAATGTGGAAAATTATCTTTTAAAAACTAATAGTATATAATCACAGAAAAAACTAAGAATAAAATTTGTTGCAGGACATTTCTTTAGAACTATAAAGTTTCGTTCAGCCAACTTTGCGTCTGTCAAAAAACATGTGTATGTCATGGAAAAAAAAGAAAGTTTAACTTATATTTGTGTTAAGTTTATCCTGTGAAGTTAATTTTTGTTGCAGAGAATCTTTCGTCGGAAATCGATGTAAAGTTTATCTTATGTTTTTTCTGTGATATGTTACGCTTAATTTTTCAAACTTTGTATCGTTTTCCAAAAAATTTAATTTTTTTTCATCATGGTAATTTTTTACGACAAAAACCAAAACTACGCTTCCTATGAAAAAAATATTCGGTGCATAATTTTAGTCTATTTATCTCTTTTCGTATCTTCCTTTGTTTGACTGCAAAATTGAGTTATTTCTTTTTCATTAGTTTTCGTGCGATCGAAATTTTAATTTTCGATTTTTTGAACAAAATTCATAAAGTTATTAGGGTAAATTTGTAAATTGTTCGTATTTTTGTGTACTGGAAATGGCCGGGAGCAGGTGCTAATCTGAAAAATTGCACCCGCTTCCAGCGAAATCGCGGCAAAATTTCAGCCATAACCACGTCTCACAACCGTGAGATAGGTGGTTACAGTCTGTAA
>NC_046662.1:69770274-69771296 GCF_010883055.1 Belonocnema kinseyi | reverse complement strand
TTTCCCCCCTACTATTTCTCATGTTGACAATTTCTGTACTTTTTTTTCCTTTCATTTTTTTATAAAGTAGTTTCCTGCTTCCTTCAAAGTCGTTTTGTATTTCTATCTCTTCTTCTGCTCTAATTGTATCTTTACTTTCTTTAACTAATCGTTTAGGTATCCTGTTTTTGCGTCTATAATCATTTCTACGTCTATTTCTTTCCTCATTGCTAAGACCTACGATGTTTAAAGTTCTCTTGTACGCTTCTCTTTTTGCTTTTTGGGCAGCCTGAATTTCATCATTCCACCACGCATCACCAGAAATTCTTCCTACAACTGCGGTACCACACACTTCGATCGTACATCTAACAAGGATATCCCGTAACATTGTCCATGCGCCCTCTATATCTTTGTTTTTTATACGATCCTCCCATGTTGCCCTATCTATGCTTTCGATTATCTTATTTTGGAAATCTATTCGCACATCCGGTTTCTGTAGGTTCTCAATTTTCATTCGCGTTTGTTTTACTTTCTTGGTTCTCTTTTTTCTCCATCCCCGACCTAAGTTAATTTTTGAGATCAGAAGGTAATGATCAGTATTGCATTCAGGACCTCTCATGACTCTTGTATCTTTCACTAACTCCCTGAGTCTTTCATCCGCAACAACAAAGTCAATAATACTGCGGCTGTTTTCTTTAGACTAGGTGTACATGTGGATCATTTTATGCCTAAACCAAGTATTTGTAATTAACAGACCCCTTTCTAAGCATAGACCAACTAATTTATCTCCGTTATAGTTTGTTCTTGGATCTCCAAAATTACCTAATACTCTTTCTGTATCCCTATTTTGGATGCCCACCCAACCGTTCATGTCTCGTGGTAGAATTATTCTTTCCCCATGTTCGCAAATGTTTAGTGTGTCATTTAAAGTGTCCCAGAAGGCGTCTTTTACTTCTCTGGGATCACTATCAACCGGCGCGTAGCATGCTATGATAAATAGTCTTCTGATTCCTACTTTCATTCTAGCCCACAGCAGTCTGGGA
>NC_046662.1:69763366-69770174 GCF_010883055.1 Belonocnema kinseyi | reverse complement strand
GTAGACGCAATATGCGCCATGTAAAATAAATAGATTTATACTATTTGGATTATCATGAAGCTTGGTACACAAAGGTTTTTCGGATCTCTGAATCCGAATATCATATATATCAGAATTCTAAAATTTAAAATGACGGATCCAATATGGCGGATCGAAATGACGTAAAATTGTCTGAATTTCATGAAATTTGGCGTGTTAACGTTTTTAGACATCTTAATCTGAATATGGTATCAGAATTCCAAAATTCAAAATTTCGGATCTGATAGGGCGACTAAAAATTTCGAAAAATCTAATCAATTGGATGATTTGGATGAAAATTGGTACTATAGAGATCTTTATATCCCTCATAATAAATATGGGTCAAATTTCGCAAATTCAGAGTTGATCACCTGCAAAATAACATGAAAATTGTTGAAATCGTCTAAGCTTCATAGATTCACATTATTTGAAGATATTCCAATATTATATAATAACAACAGACATTTTTATATACATGTTATTCGTTGAAAGAATGTTTCTTATGATTTTCCATAATTTTACGTTTTTTAAAGTTATACTACAACAAATTTCGATAAAAACATTATAATGAGCAAGCTTTTTGAGATGACAATTTCAGCACCACTTATAACTAGTTGATAACTTTATGATTTTTTAAAACAATTTTATTGAAAACAATTTAATAAACAAATACGTTATCCTGAAGCTGCAGCCTTATTAAAAGAATGAAAGTAATGAGAAACTTAAACTGAAAGGACTGAGATTTAAACAAAAACTTTTTCGTCGACTAATGCCCAAATAATGCATATGATTACTAAGTTTGTTTAAAACATCATAGAACTTATGAAGTTAGTATGAGTGTTAATAAAATAATTATCCACTTCCCAATTCACAAGACTGACATAACAAAAAAAAAAAATTTTCCCTCAACAGGTGCCCGGATAAATTATTTGAAAGCCTTTAAAGAAAATGCTTGACATTTTTTTTCATTTTAGCCATGATTAGTACATGTTCAATTGCAAAAAACGTGACCTTTTGATTTATTTAAAAGTTTGACCGTTTACAACAAGGGGACGGTTCGTTAGATCAAAATGTAACTTCGCAGATCTTTTGGGAATATTTAACTATAAAAGACACACTTTTAATGTTTTTTTAAATTTATGTCATAAAAAAAATTATTTTTTTATCCAGGATCGCGGCAGAATCTTGTAGAAAATTTATTCTAGATTTCAGAACTACCATTAGATTTTCTGTGTGACCATTGTTTGCTGAGATATCGCCGACCAAAGACAAAAGGGTCCTTTTTGATTTAAAGTTCGATATCTCAGTTAAAACTGGTCGCACCGAGGTTTAAAAAAATCAAATTGAAGCAGAATAAACAATCTATCCGGTCCATACCATATGTACATAATATTCATTTCTTTTATGCCAAAAATATATAAAGCAAATGGATATTATATATAATAATTCACACTATATATAAACTATATATAATTTTTCCGCCTGGGTGTAAAAGTTTCATCTTTATATTGAAATTGATTAATAATTGCAGATTAAGGAAGTAAAAATTTATTTACATTTAAAGTGATCAATATAACCGATTCAGAAGCCCTAAAAAGATTGAACAACAATTCGGTGTCATCTGGTAACACGGTCTTATTAGTAGAAGAAGCAGATTTTGGAGGTGATTATATCAAGAAAATATTATTAAAAACATCTACTTCTCACATACACAGAATTTAATTGATATAAGATTAATGCAAATTGTAAACATTTTTTAAGATGATAAATGTGTTATTGCATAAACTTGTCATACGGTGACATAAAAGTTATTTGCACAAATGAAATACTTTCAAATAATGTAAACATTCTCGAAAATAAGAATTACTAAGGTAATAAGATTTGTGAAATATTATGAAATCTAGTTATATTTACTGAATTTCTGTGAAATTTATTAAAATTCCTTGAGAGCCTTAAAAAACTCTAAAAATTATTGAAATCCTCGAAAATTTCTAAATTTGTTTAAATGCTTTGAAAATCTCTTGGATTCTTTTAAAATATCCTGAAACCTTACAGGGCCCATACATTCATTTGCCATCTTTCAAAATTCTAGATAATTATTTATAACCACCTGGAAATTGTTTAAATCCGTTAAAATCACAAAAATCTTTGTAAATTTCTTGACGTTTTTTAAATCTCTTACAAACTCATTGGAATCTTTTAAAATACCGAACATATTTGAAATCCTTGGAAACCTTCTGAAATTTTCTCTTTCGGTATACTTAATCAACAACGTATTTAGTTTTTCAGCGACATTTTAAAGAATTCAAAAAAATCCATATAAAGCATATTCTAACGAAAGAGAAAAGTAAGGGAAGACAACCTTGAAATTCCCTTTCTTTTTTTTTCAAAATTTCAATTTCTCTTTATTCAATAAAAATTCAGACAAATTATTTAAATTTGCAATTTAAAATATAATCATTCTCAGGTTAATATAATATAATACAAAATGTACTTAAAATAACAGATATGATATTATGCGATATTGTATTGTCATACTTACTAAATATTCTAATGTTTCATTAGATTTTTTGCACTAGTGGCTATCTCATTTTTTATTAAAAAATATGTCAAATATTCGTAAAAGGGATTAAAGGTGTCAAAATTGGTGTTTTATGATTTTTTTATATCATAAATCGTTGTTTTCTCCACTTGAAAGGGCCTTCCTTGGAAAAACATACCGTTGAAAACTATATTTACTCTTGAACATGGTAAATTAATCGTTACATACTTTGTAACAGAATGAATATTTATAACGATTGAAGCTTTTTCAAGAATAAGTAATGGAGAAATTTTATTACTCACAAATGATCAATTTTAAATAATATTTTATTAATAAGAATGTTGACAACTCCTGCTGCGCAATACTGCCAGGGGGTAAGCAACGCTAGAAATTCAGAAAGTGTACTTTTAAATAATATAAAAATGGAATGGAAGCTTGTCATGTGTCCCCTAAGGGTTTACATTTTTCTTGTAACCTTCATCCCTATTCCTTTACACACCCCCCATACACTTACTTGGTGAAGGGAAGGGGACCTACAGTTTAAGGTGGGTTCCCAACCATTAAGAGCAAAAGCTTGAAGTACTAAGAGAAAACACCTTTTTCTGTAGATGTACCGGTCACCGTATGGGCCGTCGAGGCTCTTTCAGAGTGCGAGGCGGGAATCGATCCCGCAAGACGACGGAGTGGGTCCAAAGCCTACATTTTAGTCCCACTAGTAATATAATAAATAATTAAAATAATTAAGAAGAATTATTAAAAATTTTAGTTAATTTTTAGTGCTATTCACTTTTTACAAGAAAAATATATTCTTCCTTTATTGTTTATAACCAATGTTTAGTCCATTGATAAGCTAGTTGTAAGCTGCACGCACCACCACTATAGACTAAAGAAAATAAAAATTAAGTTCTAACTAAAACAGATTTGCATCTCATTAAGTGTTGCAGCACAATATGTCGAAGGCATTTTTCTTAGGAGTTTGATTTTTTCTAATATTCATGTGCATTAGCTTTCGTGAACCGATATCGAGGAATCTGAGCTCATTCTTCGTCCATGGAACCACTCCAAATGAATAGAGTACAATCGAAAAAGGAAGCAGGTTCATTGCAGATACTTTATTCCTCGCCGACAGTTCAGAAGACCAAATCCGTAGGATAAAACGTTTGTATCTGCTTCGGAGAGAATCCATTACAGATGTTACGTCCTGAATTCAGCTCTGTGGCACGTCCAGGTAAGTATAGGCCTCTCCAGCGCATAAGTATTGTATAACGCTTCTTTCGACGAATGGCGAAGTGGCAAATATATGCACATCACGATGTGTTGATTAACCTTTAAGATTTCCAACAGACAGATGAAAAATCTATGGGAGGTTGAATTGAAAGTTTTCCGGTAATTAATCCAGGCCATCGATAGGTAGCGCTGGTAGGATGTTACGTCTTTGTAGAAACATCTATAGATGAGTAGGTTCCCCCGATATTCTGCTACGTCTTTCTCCAAGCTGCTTTGTTCGAATATCTCTCGACACACAGGTCCGTTTGTCCGAACAATCATATCATTTAGGATAGCTGTCAAAATCTTATACAGTGTGTTCAGACAAGGCCCTTCCGCCAACCACTCCAGAATAGGCATTCTTCCTCGGGCGTTATGAGGACATTGTACAGCTTTTTGAAGCTATTTATTTGGTTTGAGTCTTCTTTCAGTGAATACTGAACTTAGTAGATTGTCGCCTAAATGATTCCACCTCCTCCGGTTCAAACGGTTGGTCGACAGTAACTAGAGGATCTTGACAGAGTCGAAATGGTTCAAAGGAAAACTAGGAAAATTCTAGTTATTTTAAATGCCTTTTAGGCTCTTCGGGCTTACTTCCGGCAATCCGTCCAACCAATTCTATTTCCCCGAAAAAATTCAAAAAATATACTTTCTAAATACTAAAAAAATCTAAAGTATTTTTTAAAACTTTCCTTTAGAAATGACATTAAATTGTTAGTGTACTTTTAATTTAACTTTGAAAAAAAAGGTTTGAAAAAAGTAACAACCCCATTTTGTTTATGTTAAAAAGTTATTCAAGTGGTTCATTTTTTTCAAGACAACTGCTTCTCTGAGTGTCTTCCAGTTTTTTGTAGTATAAACTTTATGTAATTTATAGAGTTACAAACTTCTTTCCGTGAATTGTCGTAAAGAAATTACTATTTTTGAAAGAAAAACTCGTCTAGATATTTCATCTGTCAAAGAAAAATAATCCAGGCAAAACAGTGCCATAATTTTCTCTAAAACTATTTCAAAACCTATACCTACAATTATTGAATTTTTTCTTAAACTCTCATGCTTCATAGTTTATAACAATTTTTATAAATGAAAATCCTCAAGGACCAGAATTGATTTAAAAAAATTTTTATTAATCTTTGATACAAGTTAAAATTGATAATTTTCGTGGAATTTTCTTGTAGGATGAGCCATTCTTTGCCCACAGCCTTTTAGGCAATATATTTTATATAAATTCACGCTTCCTTGAATAATTTCAATTTTCTATGGAAAACTAGAAAAATGTAGAACGGAAAAAAATTGAAAATTGAAAACAGAATTTTGTTGAAAAGTAGCGCTTGAAGACCCTGAATGTGTATAATTAATTTGAAACCCAATGACTTATTGTCATTTTAACATTGTAAAGAGTTTGTTTTTCTTAACTTTTTTCAAACAATCAGAAGTCAATTTTTTTAAATTGGAGACAGCCTATGTCACGTTTAAAATGTCATAAAATGACCTTCCTATTGTGTCAATAGTCAAAAATATCACACCATCGCGTCGTTTTATTAAACTTTTATATGTTTCACTTTTTCCATTTTAATAATCTTTTTTTAATTATTAAGTACAGTCCAGAGTAAGTTTTTTTTTTCAAGCAATTGGTTGCTTTTCACTATTGAATTATGAAATATATCGAGAAATCGAATTGATAATTTTTACTAATATTTGGTGGCTCAATTTTCATTAAACGAATCTGTAAAGTTTCACTAGGACAATCAAGCTCGGAGAAAGTCGCGGTTTCGTGGCTTACAATGCATTTAAAATTTCACAATATGACCTTATTGTTTGAATAAAGCTAATAGTCTAAGCGTTGAACACTAAAATTCCAGGCCACACAGAATAAGGATGAAACCAACTTAGAATAATTGAAAAAAGTGAGCTGAAGCAGAATCGGTATGGTTGCTTAATCTCATCCTGTCTAGATTACCAGAAAAAGGTATCTTTCGGTAAGATTTTTCGGTCGGTTTCCAGCCCATAAAGCATAAGAATGAACAAAAGCTCGAAATACAGTACTGTAGATGGTAATGTGGATTTTGTATGTTGTGTAATCCACCAAGGTTTTCAATATTAACTTCAGTGGCATATGGAAATTCTATACGATTATCTAGGATCGGTGTGTGACGTTGTTTTTTCTGGTTTAAATCCATGATAAGCGAATGATAGACCAGACCATCCCCTTTCGAGAGGATCAGCAATATTAATTTCTTTATCATCAGGATTCATCATCTGTACACTAAATCCCGGAAGGAAAAAATGGACATTTATGAAGTTTTTTACGCTCAAAAAGCTACTGTTCAAAATTTCAATGATTTGGAAGAATTAGTCGATATGTTTCAAGTAAACAAAATACAAAAATAAACAATGGAGGCTTAAATCTTGAAATAAAAGCTTCCGTGGATTAGGCGTAAAAATTATATCTTATGAACAACATTTAGAACTCCACTGAACGTCACAAACAGTATCCAGAATTTTCAAGTTCTAAAAAAAATTCTTCAACCAACCTCAAAAAGATGAATTTTCATAAAAAGAACCCTAAAAATTATTTTTAATTTTTGGTTATTGCGGAGAAAAACGCTGTTGTTAAATTTGTTATAGCTCAAATGGTAGTATTCTAAAAATTATAATTTTCAGTCTCAAAAATTTTAACCTAAAAAATAAAAATAACGCCGAGATTTTGAACCGGGGGGGGGGGGTGGTAACTCGCTTTTTATTGTAAATTCAAAGATGTAGGGCTAAAATAAACACACAAAAGAAGATACTAACCGGATACTAACTTCCATATATCACAATGCTGCTGAAGGCTGGTGACCTTCTCAGCATGAAAACAAAAACACAAACCCAAGACGTCTCTCTCGGTTCCAGTTCTACCTCCCCCCTCTCCCAACCCTCCCTTATTAACTGAAGTTTTTGGTGGGACTGACGTTAGAACTACAATCTCCACCATATGAC
>NC_046662.1:69750547-69763266 GCF_010883055.1 Belonocnema kinseyi | reverse complement strand
GGTAGAGCAGGTCCCCTTATCAGAAGTAAAAATATATCAAATAAAGCTAAAATGGCAATACATAATTCTATATTTGTACCGACTGTACTATACGATAGCGAGTCTTGGACTTATCAAGAAAAAGATAAGAGTAGAATTAACGAAATTGACATGAGATTCATGCGCATAATATGCGGAAAACCCTGATGGACAAAGTAAGTAACGAGATAATTCTATGAGAATGTTGTGCAGAAGAGACACTAGTAGACACATGGGAAAGAAATCGGTTAAGATGGTTCGGACATGTTGAGAGAATACCAAATGAACGACTAACGAAATAAGTGTATCAAGGTAAAGTGAATGGCAGCGTGCCCAGAGGTAGACCGCGGAAAGAATGGTTAGAATGTGTGAATGAGACCCTAGTTAGAAGAGACATAAGAAGTTAAAGAAACACGAGAGCCTGCATGAAAAAATGCATGACGTAAAAGAAGCTAGAGAAGTATGCCAGGACAGGAAAGTATGGCGGCAAATAGTTAATAAAAAGTGTGTCAGTAGAGTGAATGACGCCTGAAACAAAGACCATGGCTACAAATGGACCCAAGTGGGGTACCTTACATAACGACTTCGTGAGGTTCTTCGCTTGGGGTGATTGCTAGAGAGATTGATCAGCAACCTGGGTCGGAGCAGTGTTGCGGAACGAACGTGTTATTTACTTAAATAGAACGAGAATTCTGGATCAATCTGAAAAATCTCTATCCCTTCCACACACTACTCCTTTCCCCTACCGAGTGAGTCACGCCCACCCCGAAAGGGAAATGGCTTAATGGTGTAATAACAATAATATTTGCAACATTGAACATAGGTGCACATCTAAAGAAAATTTCTCATTTTTAAACCGAATTTAGGCTCACTTTTTAGGGCAATTTAATCCAAGCAAATAGTAATAAGCAAATTAATTACAATACAATAATATATACCTAATTTTTACTTTTCCTTTATGTGGCAGAATGTATTAGTGATTTAAAATAAGTTTAGCAGTTCATATTATAATATTAAAATCTTGCGTTAGACATGACCGTTATGACATTCAGACTAAAGTTGCTATGTAACGACCAAGTCATGAAAGTCTTTGTGCAGATTAAAACCAGAGTATTTTCTTTAAGATCAACTGAATTAATGTGGATAATATGGATAATAATAAGCAAATTAGGGGCATCATATTTTTAAAAAATCCTATAAGAAGATGGTGATGTTGTCCTTTCAAATCTTAAAAAACGTCCAAGACAAGTTTCACCCTATAAGAATTTCAACCGGAGGATATTCATTCTTAGATGCAGGAGAGAATGTGTTTCCCCCAAAAATCTGCATTTACACGCGTTTAAATCGATCAGATTTGATAATAACTCTGTTGCACAAAGGTATGCATCTCATACAAGAAAATTTAAAATGTCAACTTTGAATCTATGAGATAAGAGAGATTTGCATCTCTGTACACAAACTAAAATGTGAACTAGTCGAAATGCACCTAATCATAGAATAAAGTCCCACACGTGAAAAATATGAACCCTTTTTTTAGTTTAAATCAAAAAAAAGCAAAAACAAGGATCAAATAATATATGAATTTCATGAAAAAAGTAATAATTATTCAAATAATTATCAGTCAGAATTAAACAATTTGGAATGCAATATAAATAATAAAAATCCTACTTGCAACATTTCTACTGAGAGGAGCAGCAAATTGATCAACTTAGTCAACACTCAAATTCCTGAATTCGTGGGGTGAAAAGCCGGTCTGGGACAAAGTTTCGGTTTGCCAATTCCCATTTTTACAAATTACCGGTTAAAAATCTTATGGCTGATTTTGAAGCCAAAATAGAAAACATCCAAGAAACAGAGCAGAATAAAGCCAGATTAAAACGCGTCAACTGTATCAGGAATTTCGTCCAACAGCAAAATTTGCACAAAAATCCCATAAATAATTTTCAGAAACAAGTAAGCGAGGATCTCAGACTTACTGAAATACAGTGAAACTCTTCTATAGCGCCGATTTTGGAACTGACGGTGGGTGGGAACTAACTTATTTCAGCCCGCTCCGAATTTAAATAGTCAGGGATGTATATACCATTTTCGGTAGATTTTAATGCACAGTTAAAAATATTTTTTCTAATACAGAGACAAGGGTGAACTGAATATTTAACGAGAATGTGGAAGAAACTTTATTGATAGGCGGTAAATAAATATTTTACCTGCTTATTGACTTGAAAAGTTTGCGGGCCGCATAATAAGTTATTTTATTACAATGCCTAAATTTAAAAGCAAAATTAAATAATAATGCAAGCATAATATTTTTTGAAAAATAAAATTTTTTTACTACAATGTGATGTTTGAAATGATCTTCCTTTCACAGCAATAATATTCAATGATAATATAAGTAATACATTTTTTTCTTTAAAAATAAAATAAAAAAATGTTTTGAAAAGAAAACATTTGTTGAAGAAAAATTTATATACAAGAAATTAAAGAAAAATATTTTTTATCAAACGTACATTGTTAAAAAAACTTTTCAGGAACTAATTGATTAGATGAAATGTTTCTTGTCAACTTGTATTCTTACTACTGCGATTTTAAAGGGACTACAATTTTACTTTCACAGATATAATTCCTTACGATAACAGAAAATTTATTACTTACAATTATTCCTCTCATGCACGAAAACAATTTTTAAGAGCATTTTTCGTACGAAAAGAATTTTTTTCAAATTAAATAAAGTAACATTGTTTTAAATGAAATAAATGCCGCTAAAAATTTTTAAAAAGATTTCTTTGACTGCAATGTTCTTTTACAACTCCAAACATTTATTTAAAAATGCGTCAAAAAAGGTTTACTGCATTGTAATTGTTTTTTCATCAATTGGAGTTCGTAAAAATGTCTTAAGAATATGTACTAGAAGATTTATTGATAGTACTTAAGGAAAATGAATTAAATTTAAATTTGTAATCAGCAATTTGTAAATTATAAAACTGCGTACCTACAAGACATTATATACTTTTCACAGATTTAATAAAATTCATCAAAAAATTTTAAGCAACTTAATTGTTTTCAATTCACCTGACTGAAGCCAACAACATAGATCAACAATTTCTACAAAATTTATTATTGAGGATCCATCAAATTGCACAAAAATTATGTAATATTCTTGGATAGAAAAATTATTGACTAAAAATTGCTCTTATTTAATTTTATTTCAATCCTTTCGTTATTATAACTTAATTAGGAAGAAAATTACCGGCAATAAAATTGAATTCCTAGTTTTTTCGGTGCAGGTGTTAAGGCTAATATATCACGCAACATTTTAACTACTAAGTGAGTTTTATTTTGAACAATTTTAGGTATAAAGATTGGCAGTTGAATGAAATTCATCGTTTAAACAAATCTGAAATTTGTAGCATTCAAATTTGAACAATTTAACAAATAAAATTTGCAGAAATATCTATACTTGAAAGTATAACAAATTGACAACTATTGAAACTGATTTTTTAAGATTCAACCTTTTTAATTTCAAAGTTGTCAACGTTTAATCATGCTAAACGTCAAGCTTTCAAGATTGAACAATAAAAAATGTTAAGCCTCAAAAATGAAACAAAAAAACGGTAAAATTTCTAAATGGAGCTAACTCTAAATGTTTTAAAATTTTTCTAGATTCCTAATTATGCCGAATGTGACCTGACCTCGAAATATTAAAAAAATCTAAACACAATAGGGAATCATTTTCTCAACAAAATAAAGAAATTTTAGATTGAAATTTTTTGAAAATCCTAAACAAAGAATTTCATGAGGTACCGTATAAGTATTTAAATGGCAGACCATTGTGTTCATTTAAATAAAGTAATTCGAAACAAAACTGTAACAAGTCGCTGACCTACTCCTAATTGTTTCATTCTTTGTTTGTTTCTCTTGTGTAAGATAGCTTTTTTGTTCAAATTTATTTTTCTTAAACACTGAGAGAAGAGCAAATTAAAGTTTAATTATTATTTGTTCATAATTAAAAAGTGAAAGTCAAACTAAAGATTTCAGAAAAACCACTTTCTAGTATTACTCTAAGAAAAGATAGTTATAAACAGTAATCAACATTGTTCAAATAATTAGTACCTCACTAAGTGAAAACTAGACAAAAAGTTTACTAGTTCAGGAAAAATCATAATTTTTTAGCACTCATGTGAGAGAAGATAGTTGTAAACAGTTATTAATTGTTTAAACAACTATCTTCCTTAACAGGCATTGTTCATTACTTTGGTAAGTGAAAAGTGGGTAAAGAGTTCAATATTTCAGAATTAACCGCAACTATACAGGACTAATACAAAAGAAAATAGTTATAAACAATAATAAATTATTTAAATAATTATTTTTGCTACATTGAATTAATTACTATCTCACCCTAAGTGAAAAGTAGAGAAATAGTTGTGAATTTCAGAAACAACCGCAAGTTTGTAGTATGATTCAAATGAAATAATAATAATAAATTGTTTAAAAAATCAATTTTGTCAACTTTAATTAATAATTTAACTGATTCTAATTGAAAATTGGACAAAAAGTGACAATTGTCTGAAAAACTGCAGTTTTCTATCATTATTTTAAGAGAATATTATTAAAAATAATAATAAATTTTTGAAACAGTAATTTTTGTTAATAATTATTAGGTATATTATCTCACTCTATTCGGAAATTGGACAAAAAGTAGACAATTTTTGCAAAAACTGCGACTTTCTAACTCTATTCTAAGAGAACATTGCAAAAAAAAATCTTATGTTTTTTTTGGGACCCTATCAAACAGACTTATGGGTGTCCTAATTAAAAAGCAATAATTTATTCGTATTTTATGGCTATTTGTGAAAAGAAAATTTGAGCTGCACCTCGATGCAAACTAATATTCACGATTCTGAATAAAATATACAAAATCGTATTTTTTGTATGGGAAATACGTGTTAAACTTCACGGGGCTTGTGCCACTTTTAAATATAGTTTTTTCTAAATTTATTTACTTTTTGTAGATTAAAAGGAATTTCCAAGCGATATGCATCATATTTCGAGGGAAAAAAATGTGGACCACCGTACTATTCACCCTGGAAAGGTAATCAAGCAGGGAGTAACTGCATATTTTTTCCAGACTAAATCAGCTCATCGATCACGTCGTTTGAGACAGAAGGGCGTTTAGCCGCAAATTTTCGACGCCTCTCGCGAATAATTTTTGATTTAAAAGCGATCTCAGTTGAAGTTGTTGGTATAGATTTTGCAATATTTCTTGCAGCGAAGTAAAAGTCTCATACGTGGACGCTTGCACGCAAGACTTGCCGTGATATCGACTATACAGCTCGTGCGAATATTATAATCATCATAATTCGCTGGGAGTATGAGAAAATATGATAACCACCGCCGCATAATAAATTATACAGATGACCGAACCCAGGTTGCTTCGTGACCTCTTCTGATTGTTAGCAACTTTAATGAGGGCATTTATATGTTATTACGTTTCCAAAGGTACATTTAATCCCCTTTGTAAGGATTACATTAGTTTTGAATTAGATTTCCCTTCAATTACATTCCTTTTTAATGGTGAGATTGATTACAATAAAAAATATTGTATTATATCATTTTTTTGTAAGTTTTCATTTAAAATACCAGCTATTTTTAAAAAGATCTAATTTTTCTCTTTTGATGATATATACTTATGAAATTAAAGTTCTTCGAATATAGATTTTTGAATAAGGAATAGCATTAAGTTTGTAGTTTTTTAACTTTGAAAGTTCGATTGAAATTCTACAATTATAAATATTTTCATTTTCGATGAAAACTATATTTTTGTTTATTTTTAATAATTTCGATTTACAGTTTATATACTCTTTAGGGTGTCCATAAAGAGATAGGTTGAAAAATTAAAACGCCTTTAGATTAAGAGTTAAGAACATAAAAAAGTCAATGAATGATTGTTTTTTTGTATCAACATTTTTTTATTCGCCATCACATTTAAATGAAAAAGCACCAAAAAATATACGAGAAATCTATCAGAGTTATAAGTAAAAATTTGAAAAAACTCTTTTGTTTAATTTTTTATGTATACAGAGTATCGAATATTTAATTTTTTTTTAATAATGAGGGTTTCAAACGGCATATGCATTTTTAAAGCATAATATTGCAATCAAAGAATATTTCTGGGTGGCGAGTCTCAATTTTTTATAACGTTCCTAACTATATACTTGAGTTCAGGTTTCATTATGATTTTGATGATGATAAAACGAATAACTATAGCAATACACAAGTAAAATAATTAGAAACTAGAATCGCATGATATTTTTTTCTTTATACGATTATAAAGTTTAATACATAATATGTTCAAAAATTGTTGCAAATATTATTTATTTTTGGTTCTCAATTATTTTCATTGTTTATCGTTATGGTTATCTAATTTATGCTAATAAAGTCTCAATAAAAGTTGCTAATATAAGCTTAAACAATAGTATTCATTTCATACTTTTTTAGATCATCACCAAAAACTGAAAAAAAATTCATTTTTTTCTTACAAATCTAATAGAGTTACAGAATGATTGCGTCAATAATTTTTGATTTACTTACAGTTGCAAAATAAAAAGTTAATTTGAAATACAAGATTATTTATCGACTTTTTTCAGGTTTTTAACTTAAATGTTTCTGAGGCAGCACTAAGAATCATCCGATGAAGTTCGTCTAGGGGTAAACTTCATTATTTGACTTCAATTTTTTTAATGGAACAGCGTTTTACGTTTTGAAAAAAAATTTATTAATAAATTTCAAGTAATTTATTATAAAATTATTTATAATAATATAGATCAATTATATTAACACAAAGTATTGCAATAAATTCTTTCGTTAAATTGTTGATTGATAATTTTATTGCATGTAGAAAATTTTAAATCATACTCTTTAACATCTTACAATTTTCCGATTTAAATAATTGTTTTATTGGATTTTGTTTAAATCTCATATTTCTAAACCTAAATGTTATATATACAATGAAAAATCCCAACATTTTTAAAGTTGGGAAAAGCGCTTGTGCATTTCGGGAATTTTTAACAGTAAATGTTCACGTAACAAATTAAAAATGTTCAAAAGTCTTAATTATAACTTTTCAAGTTTAATTAGGACCGACTTCATTTCACATCAGGCAGGCAGTGCTATTTTAAGTTACAGAATCGTTCGCCGCGTAAATATGTAGTTTTTCAAAGGAAATAAGTTAACACATATTTTACGGTCTTTCTGATTGGTAATTCTGTCAGGAAGACATTCTTTAAGTTTCATTCCAGGCGAAGTATTTTTATATCCAGGGAAATAATTTTTCGAAAAATTGAATTTTTGTATTTTTCTTACAAATAATGACAGATCTGACGAAATGCTTAAAAAAAAGTTTGCTTGTTTTAAAAACTTTGACTAAAAACACCTCTTAATCTTTTATGATATCTTGCATCTTTCAAAAAAACTTGAACAGTTCAATTTTACGAAAAGATTGTATCCATAAAAATGTTTCGGCATGCATAGAACTTACGGAATATCTTCTCTAAATGAACAATAAAATTTCAGCATACATCATAACGAAAGTGTTTTTTTCCATAAAATCAACTGTTTATGTTTTCCAAATTCAACCGCGGAGATGAAGGTGAATTTATTTTTTTTTATTTATTTGTATTATCCAAAAAAAATTTAAATGCTTATATAAGAATTATATTTGATAAATTTTGTGCAGTCCAACTTACTTTTGTGACCACGAGAATTTCTTTTCTCAAAATGTAATTTTTCTCGCGAACGGTGCAAAATATCGTAAGAGAATGAAAGGTATTTTTCGTGCAAAATTTTGCAATAAGCAAAGTTTTTTCTTCACATTTTGTCAAATCTTTCGTTGCTTCTAAAATAAATCTAAAAAATTCAATTTTTAAACAAAAAATTCTCGCGGCCACAGAAACGGTTTGGCCTGCTTAAAACTCAACACAGAAAAAACAGAAATGAGTTATTGTTGCGAGTGACTTTCAAGTGGATAAAGGTAAATTTTTTTTGCATAAAAACAAAAGAAGATATAATAAAGTTCATATCGTCAATATACACAATGTAATGGATACATTTCACCACATGAAGGTACTTTTTGTTGCTGGTAAAGATCTCTCTGAAAGCAGGGTAAAGATGACTTTGCTTTTTCTGTGAAAGGATGTCTTCCTTCAAGAAGTACAAAATTAGTAAAAAAATTGAACAAATAAAGTTAGTGATTTAAATAAATTCTACTTTCAATATTTTTAGAAAAATAGCCTTTATTTTGTTAATTTTAAACAATTTTTCAATTTTAATTAATTTTTTTCTGGTGTATCAAACGTACGTGACTTTCATAAGTTGGTCGAATAAAAAGATGATAAAAAGTTAAGAATGAATATTCATGTAGTACAAAAAAGATAGGATTATTTATCATCATTTATCATAATTCTGATCGAAGAGTATTAAATTGCGTCAAGGTTAAAAAGCTCCCTCAAGCTATAACTCTTTTGCATATATCTATAGAAATGAAGATTTTAACTTGCTGAGTTATAAGTGGCTATTAAAATTTCATTTGACTCATCCTTAAAATTCCTTTGCGTCTAAAAATCTATCAAAGACACAGTTCTTCTAAAAAAAGACGTATCTAAATTTTGGCTACTACTTTGAGAATAATTTGAAAAAAGTAGAGCACAATGTGTTATTGCTATGTGCCATATATCTTTACTGTTCTTATAAAAAAAAGTATCATTAAAGATCTCTTAGAAATTTTTAGTTTCTCGTGAATAATTATATAGTTAGGAAATCGTTTTATTAACGGAAATGTATGCCGATGAGTGCATGCAACGTATTCAATTATTTTACCATGCGTATAAAACTTTATAGGCAGTAGAAGTAAACGTACATGCTATATAATAGTATATATGTACATGTAGGATGTAGCATGCGATTTCTGCTAATTATCATTGTTTAAATACTTTTTTTAACATCTATGAAGAACGTAGATATAAAAAATGCTAATCTATATATAAGTATTTTTAAAACATTTTTAGATAAACATTTAAAGGCAGACACATTTTGAATAATAATACTAAAATACGAGTTACAAGATTTCTTCAAATCGTCCTTTAACTCAATCTTTAATTTCTTTAACTTGCGTGCTGGGAATGTCTGACACAAATTTTTCACTACTACTGAATCTTTTATACTTTAAAAGAATATTCAAATTTCCTTAAAAATAACATAAACACATAATCACTAATTTCTTAATTAGTTATTGTTTCGATTAATGAAGTACGAATTTAGGGATAATCGAGGTTCGGTTAGAAAAAGTAAAATAGTGACTATGAAAATGCAGACTAATATCTTTGATTAGAATAAATCGTACGAATTTCAGACTCTTACATAAAAAATTGCAGTATTTCTAAGTCGCTGTATTAAATTTTGTAATGGATTCGAATAACGAAAATTAGTATAGTGCTTTGAAAGAAATGACACAGAATGAACATTTCGTTACGAACGCCTTGCAATCTTTCTAAAACACTATACGAAAAATGGGGGACACGTGATGTTGTGTTTCACGCTGGCGCATGGCAAAAAGAAAGGAGAGAACTGTACGGACGCACACTATTGCATGGACTTCACATGTTTCTTAATATATATGTGTGTATACGCTCGGACGGTCGCTCGCTGGCTACAGCGGGTTTGTTTGCGAAGATTTAACTAATACCTATACGCATATATAAACCTATCTTATATCTATAAATCGCACGCATTTCGCTGAGATTCATGATTCTTTCGGTCCTTATACACTAAACGAGAGAAACGTATCACTACTTGTGAAAAACTTATAGTGCTAGGTCAAAAATTTCAATTGCTCCTAATTTAATTCACTATTTTAACACACACACACACACACATATTGAAAATACATTTAGAGGTTTCGCAATCTTTCAAATGCTCGCAAGTTTGAGCGCGCCTAGGGCGCGTGACGGTTGAATCTCGCGCTTCGCGCTCGATAATAGGTTACCTCGTGCTTTGCGCTCCAACATAATTACACTTCGTGCTTCGCGCTCGGATATTTATTCTTTGTATTTGGAATACTTGATAAAAACTTTATCAAAAAGATCTCATTTAGATGACAGTATTTATATGCGTCTTCATATTCTGAATTGTCTACTTAATTAAGTATAGTCAAAGGTTAAGTTTCTCAAAGCTCTGTAGGCTTTGAGGTACACATTCTCGTCGTGACACTCGGGCTGCGTGCTCGTTTTCCGACAGACATTTGTAAACAGGTTTTGTTGGATCTTTTTGTCGTAACTTTCGTCGTTTTTCCACACATTTTTTTTATTTTATTTTTTTTTCAACGTTATTTTTCACGAATAAAATAAAAAGTACGCGTCCTATCAAGAAGTGATTCTTAACGAAATTGTAGATCTTTTTTGGGATAACCATTTTTGTTCATTCATATTTTTTCGTATCCTACATAGTTTGTCCACAAAATGGAATTTTTTATTTTCCATTATTTTTTGTGCAATCAAAATCTGAATTTTCGATTTTTGAAAAAATCCAAAAATTGGTTATGATAATCTTGTAGGGCTTTCAAAAAGAAATGATTTTCTTTTTTTAACTTTTTTTCATATCGTGCGTTTCTCGGATTCAAAATTTGATTTTCGGTTGATTAAAAAAATTTTGAAAACGCTATAAATCTGAGAATTTTCTTCTTATCGAAAAAAGTCATGAAGATAAATTGTTTGTTCTTTTTAATTCTATAAATATCTGTACATAGAATTTTCAAATTCAGAAAAAGACAGGTCTCAAAAATTTTCAAAATGCGCTCACTTTTTGAATTTTTATTAAAAATGGCTGGTTCACGAACTCGTCCTTTCTCTTAGGACCTAAAAAAAGTGTGCCAAAGATGAATTTGATTCGTTTATTTTTTCGAGAGTTATCGTGTTTACGGATGGACGGCCGGACGGACAGCCGGACGGACGGACAGACAGATGCCATCGTGAAAACCTGATTTTCGGATTCAGGGGGTCTCGAAACGTGGAGATCTGTTGAAAAAGTGTGATGTCAAATTTCCGACAATTCCAATACTTTCTCAATCATAAATGATGAGAATGTAAAAATTCATTTTTTTGAAAACCCACATAGGAGAGAGTTTCGAATCACCATTAGGAGAAATTGTTCGTCTTTTTGAATACTGTATATATCCGCACAGAAAATGTTTGAATTTTGAAAAAAAGTTGTCTCAAAAATGTTTCCAATGCGCTCACTTTTTGATATTTTATCTAAAATGGCTTTCTAAAGAACATAACCTTTAGTTTAAAACATTCAAAAATATACCAAAGGCTAAGCCAAGCTGTAAACTCTTTTGAAAGTTATCGTGCTAACAAACTAAACATCTAGAGACTGATAGACAGACAGAATAATTAAAAAATATATTTTTATGTATTAGGCGACAGTTCTTGAGTTTCAGGTTTTTTTATTTTATAAAATGTAAAAGTAATTATTAGCTCATTTGAGAAAGAATCATGGTAATTTATACTAATAATCGGTATATTCTTTATATGTTTAATATGTTGAAAGATATCAATACAAATATTAAAAAATATTATGCTTAGAATTATCTCAGGGCGCCTACTCAAATTCTGTAAAAAAATTCCCTGACAATTCTAGGATGTTGCCAGGTATCTATAGATTTTCTCAAGGTATAATTTACCTGAATAATGAGCCACTCAAGTATTAAATATCACATTCTTTAAAGCAATTCTGACCCTACACCCCTTCAAAGTAATACATGATGCTTAAAAAAACTTCCGTTATCCATTTGTGAATGGTTAAATGGTAGTTAACTAAATCTATTAAAAGTGGTAAAAAATAGGAATAAATGAATCCTGGTCCAAAAAAAGCTTTTTTCTTGTAGAAACAATAAAATTTTTATATATAAAATCAAATAATGTTCCTTAATTTATGAAAGTAACTTTATAGAAGGACAACAAATTCCCTAATGGTACAAGCTTTTAGGAAAATTATAATTACCACTAAAAAAATCCAACTCTTAACAAAAAATGCCTTTAATATATTGAACCCTAACCTACTTGAGTCTACGAGAAAAATGGTATTCCTCATTTCTTGCTATAAATTTCTTTTTACTTTTTTAATAGTTACTTAAAATTCGGAGCATATTTAACATATTCATTTTTTCAGTAAAATATATTCACAAAGAAATTCTGTTCGAGCCTCCTGAAAAATATGCAATTTTATCAAACAACAATTTTGAACATTTCCCTTAAAAATTAGGATAAAAAAATAATTATTTATTATTTAAAGTGATTAAATAAAAATAATAAATGTGGCAACGTGAACCTCCATCTTCTGAATTTCCAACGTAATTGTAAGTTTCCAATATTTTACTTACTCTTAGAGCAGATGTGGAACTATAATTTACTGAATTTTATCTTCCCAATAATCTATATTGTAAACTTTGTTAACTTCCCAGGGGGAAAAGTCGGATATTGGCCACAGTTCACGACCGACTCAGTACAACGCCAGTTGTAATTCAGAATAATTACCAGTACTGACTATTAGTACTGACAGTCAGTGCTGCGCCAGTGCTGACAGGCCAGTACCGCCAATAATTGCAAGCCAGTACTGGCATAGTTTTTTTTTTTTTTTTTTTTTTTTTTTTT
>NC_046662.1:69747356-69750447 GCF_010883055.1 Belonocnema kinseyi | reverse complement strand
CGCATTACTTCAGGAACATGGGGATAAGGCCAATAACCGTGCATCGGTTTTCCACTTACTTGCCTACTTGGGCTTCTGTCTTTATTGGCAGGTGATCATTCCCCCAGGGGCACGCGTCGTCCTCGGCAGAAGAGGCTAATTTCTCATCTAGGGCTCGCCGGCCTTCGACCCCGATTGGAATTCTATTATCCTGCAACAAAACTGTTTAATTATCTTAACTTTTAGAAAAAAAATATGCCAGATCATCACTGTTGATTGTTACGCAGTCTAACTTTTTCTTCTACTTTCTTCTGACGTAGAACAGACTCAACATAGGATGCCACAGCATCCCAGGTGCCTTGGCTGCTTAGCATCAACGCTACACAGTTTTCGGGTGTGAAAACAGTCCCCAACGTACATTCTAATGTATTCTTCTTGGTGGCCCATCTGTCGCACTCAAAGAATGTGTGCTCTACATTATCCACTTGTGTGGAACAGTAGTCACAATAGTCAGTGTCCTTTCTATTTCTTCTATGTAAGAAAGCATTGAAGTGTCCATGTCCCGTGAGGAATTGGGTTAGGTAAAAATTTACCTCACCGTGCTTCCTCTCGAACCACGGAGACACCTCTCCAATTAGATGTGCTGTCCACCTACCTCTACTTTCGGTCGACCAGCAGCATTGCCATTCCTCTAGAACTCTAGTTCTCTCCTTACCTTGATCCCTGGACGATCTGCTTCCACTTGGGATCTTTCAAATTTCCTTCTTCTTTCCTTTGCGAGAAGGAAAATGGGGATAACTCCCGCCACAACCATCACAGCCGAAGCCGAGACAGTGCGGTACGCACTAGCAATTCGCATAGCGCAACGTCGTTGTACCGAGACCATTCTCTTATTATATTTTTTCACCTCTAGTGCACTAGCATATATCTCTGCTCCGTAGAGGAGGATTGAATGAGCAACACTCATTAAAATTCTTCTCTTGCTAGCTCTAGGACCCTTGAGGTTAGGCATGAGCCTAGATAGTTTAGCCACTATCACGCTGGCTTTATCTGCTGCCTTCTGAATTTGTGGCCAATGCGTAAGCTTCTGCACCACAGTTAATCCTAAATATCGGACTGCTTTGGAAGCCAGAACCGACTTACCTTTAATGTCGAAACTTGTAATTTCATCAAAATTTCTCTGCTGCGTAAGGACAACAACCTCTGTCTTGTTTGCAGCTAACGAGAGCCCATGTTCTTTAAGCCAGTTATTGATGAGGAAAGTTACATAAGCTACTCTCCGCTGGGCTTGTTCTATGTTCCTTGCCAAGACCATGGCAGCAAGGTCATCCGCAAAGCCAATCAATTTGGCCCATTCTGGCAACACAATTTCTAAAACTCCATTATAAAGTACATTCCAGAGATCTGGACCTAGCGCAGACCCCTGAGCCACTCCTGCTGTGACTTTTCGACTCGAAAGCCGGCACCCTGAAACGCTGCTCTAGTGCAACCAGGATGTCAACCCACCTCGCCGAGTTGAAAGCATTCTTAACATCTAAGGTGACCAGCACACAGGAGTTTCTTGACCTATGGTTTCCCAGCCATGCCTTTTGAGTCGTTGATATGACCTCCGTTATTGCGCCAATCGTGGAGTGGTTCGTGCGGAAACCATGCTGGTTCTCCGATAGTCCGCCTACTTCTTCTATAGCATTCCGTAGACGAGCCCAAATGAGTTTCTCAAAAAGCTTTCCTGCGTTGTCTAACATGCAGAGTGGTCTGAATGATGAGGGCGTGGTGGGCTGACCCTTGCCCTTATCAAGCAACACCAACCTCTGCATCTTCCATCTCTTTGGAAATATGCCAGCAAGTAAACATGCATTATACATGTTTAGGAGCACAAATAGCTTCTCATTTTCAATAACTTTTAATATTTCCGATGGTATACCATCTGGGCCTGGCGCCTTTCTGTTGCCCATGGAATGCAATACACTGCAGAGTTCATCGATGGTAAATAGATGTATTTCTGCTGCTACTACCGGTATCGAATGACGTTCTCTCTCCGGATGTTCTGGAAAGAGTTCACCTACTATTGCTTCCATTGCTACTGGCTCCTCTGGTGGTTCTGGAGCCTGGTATCCAAGGCTTCGAGTGACAATTTTGTACCCGCGACCCCAGACGTCATTATCAACCTCATCAAGCAGCGTGACCCATCCTTGCCTTTTGTTGACTTTAATGGCTCTATTTAGCGTTTTCTTGGCCTGAAGGTAGTTCACCTCTGCCTCACGCACGCCAGCGTGACCCCTCTTACGCTGGGCCTTCCTGCGCTTCATCAGAGCGTCTCTCCGTAGATCAGCAATGTTGTCATTCCACCAATAATTGACTTCTTTGTGCCGGTGCCCTGACTTTCTAGGCATTGATCTGTCACATGACTTCTTGACTAGGTCCATAGTCCGTTCAACAACATTTTCCGCCTGTTTCCTCGTATTCTTATGAGGGCGCACAGCCTCCATAGTAAGACCACTCGCACTGGCCAGCACTTCAAGAACCGCCTGTCTGCTAAGCTTAGCTGTATTCCACCCCCGGATCCTCACAGAACCAACAAGACTGCACCTTCCATCAGAATTTGACCTAACCCAGAAGTTGACGTACTGGTGGTCGCTCCCAGAAAGTTCCTCAAGGACGTGCCAACCATGTGTTGAGGCAGCTACACCCGAAGATGCGAGCGTAATGTCAATAATAGTTCCTCGGCACCCATGTTGAGACCGTACCCGTATTGAGTGTCGTTAGATCCAGCCTCAACCACCCTATGTCCCCGGTTGCAGGTCCACGACATGCCCCATTCAAGTGCTTTAGCATTGAAATCACCTGTCACAATGATTTCTCCGTCCAACTCCTGAATTGCATCCTCAAGACCATCCAGTTTCCTGCAGAACTCATCAATTCCCTCGTTGTGCGAGAGATAGACGCTTACGTATGTGATGTGTCCACTTCTCACCCATACATATCCATCGCCCTTGCCAGTCTCAGCTAATGGAAAAATGAATGAATTTTTCACCCAGATTGCTGACGTACCAGTATTATCTGCATACCAGTTTCCCCCACCCATACCGCAGTATTGCTCTGAGATAATGAG
>NC_046662.1:69718108-69747256 GCF_010883055.1 Belonocnema kinseyi | reverse complement strand
CACCTAAAGGATCCCGGTATATGGTCACTGCTTGAATTGCTACCTAAGCGCTCCTCGCATAAATAACAATGAGGTTCCTCCTTGCAAGACGGGGACATATGCTCCTCCTTACCACACTTCCAACACGATTTGGATCTGTCAATCTCCTTGCAGGATACCGCAATATGGCCAAAGCCAAGGCAGCGATAGCAGCGCGTTACTACAAACCTGCGTCTTATTCTACAACTAACCCACCCAATTCGTATATGTCCCAACACATCAAGCTTCTTAGCATTGATTTCATCGCATTCAATGAAAGTCATCCTAGTGCCCCATCGACTTGGTTTCGATAAGTTAATTTTAAATTCCCCAACATTCACTAGCCCAGGTAATTTCTCTGGGGCCTCCCTCACCTCCTGCTCGTCAGTTGCAGCATCCAAATCCCTTACGTCCAGGCTGGCTTTGGGGACAAGTTGCCGTACCTGCCCATCCTGCCCTACAGCTGCTGTTAGGGCCTCACTAAACATATTCCTGGCCTCCACACTTGCACCCATTTCAACAAGTACCTCACCGTTTCTCGTTTCCCTAATTCCTTTAACTGTAACCCCCATTTGATCAGGATTGACAGTATTGCGGATCGTTTTTAAAACATCCGCATATTTTTTCCCGTAGCAGGTTTAATGATAACTGCATCAGAACGTGCCCGCGTCTTTTTCATCCCAGATGATTGGGAGGGTCGTGCTGCAGCCTTCATCCCCTGTACTCCTACAGTAAAGTCACCTTTGGTTGGAAGCTGATTCCTACGGTTCCGCCTCCTTTGCTCCGTCCATTCGTTGGATCCTTCCGCAAGCTACATCTTCTTTGATGGTCGCGGAGCCGAGCCTTCGCCAGGACTAGGCGTACTTTCATCTATCCTCTTCTTGTTGCGTGGCCCCTTTGGGGTGACGAGGTCCACGTGAACTTGCTTCTTTGAGAACTTGGTCGTATTCACTAATTCCGGCCTAGTCAAACTCTGAGAAGTTTTAAATTCGTTCAAGGTACAGGTGGCTGCTTCTAAGCCATCTCTAATTATAAGGTCCATATTTGGCCTGTCCTCGCAATGTTTCTTCATTTCATTAATGACAGCTGTAAGATTGCGCAAAAGTGCACTTAGGGCTGTCTCACTGTTTGCCTGCGTGTTATGTTCTTCATCCTGCTGAAGATTGCTTCTTTGGCTCCCCCCAAAATCATTGGAGCCGACACCGACCACCGGGGCTTTAACCCGATCGGAATCGGTGGAGAGATCTAACCTCTCTTGGGGTATATCGTTATCAAGAAGCTGGTCCATGTTCGGTTTCTTATTCGGGGTTCCTTCCCCTAGCTGGTTTTTGTCCGCCCCGGGTATTTGATTTCCCCGGTACCACCCATATCTGGGAAGCGTTCCCCTATCCACAACCTGGGAAGGCGCCCGATGGGGGACCAGCAACCCCGCACGGGATTAGTACTGGGATAGTACTGGCATAGTACTGGCCCAGTAAAACCAGTCAGTACTGGAACTCCGACAGGCGGTGCTAGGCCAGTACTGGGCTGGTGGTGTATTTCTACCTGGGATACCTTCGTTATTACTTGGAGCCTGCCCAGTACTAATCTGCAGTAGTGGCCCCGTGGTGAACTTCAGTGCTGGCCCAGTACTACAGGTCAGTACCTCATTGAGTTTGCAGTATTGATTTAGCCAGTACTGAGCCAGTACTAACAGAGGGTAACGCACCAGTGCCAAATGTAAGTACTAGCCCAGTACTGGCTAAATACTGCAAGTCACTACAGAACATTGTTACCATTAGGGGTTTTACCAGAATAAAGCCAGTAGTCCTGCCAGTATTCTAACAGTACCGCGTCAGTACCGAACTCCGACCGACGGTACTGTTGTGGTACTGTACCGCTAGTAAATTTCCCCCCGGTTATCATTTGTGGGTTAGCCACTGGACGAAAAACCGGGAAATGTCCGGGAATTTTTTTAAACCGGAAAAAGCCGAGAAATGTGTATGATAGTGAATTTATTTATTTACAAGGAGTTTCACAAATTTTTAGAAGAACCATCTATCAAATCACTTGGAATATCACAAATATCATATCACATAATATATTTTAATTAAAAATAAATTCGTTTTCAACTTTTTTTAAATATTAAGTTTAGTTAACTGTTTTCATTCCTACATCATTTACTTCATAACGCTAATTCAAAATTTTTTACTTGATAATTTTTCGATGTTATGTCGTCATTTTTAAACGTCAATTTTTAATTTAAAGGATTATAAATAAAATCATATAAATTAATTACTGGTTTTCAAAACTAAAATGTATTTCGAGTTTCCAAAATTGTACAAAAATTATTTTACAATATGATTCTAAATCGGTTTTAAATTACACTATTTACAGATTTTGACGTTAAAAATTCAACTTTCTCAATACGAAACCCCCAATAATTAAGCAAATTGAAATGTGCTGATTCAAACTTTATAAAATAATGTTAAGATAAAAATAGCTTAAAATTAATACATTCATTAATTAAACGATTTTAGTTTATTTAAAATCTTTTTTTTTATTGCTTCAGTCGAAAATAGTACATTTTTAACCTATTCAGTTCGAAAATTTTTAATTGTAAAAATATCTGAATGAGCAATTATCCATCATATATTCAAAAGTAAACAATTTGAAACTGAATCATTTGAAATAGAAGGCCTTAAATGGCAAAAATTTCAGAGTAAGACATTTAAACTTTTAACTTCACAATTGTTATTGCAACGTTAAGTAACAATTGAAAATTATTAATTTGAAAGGACCAAAATTGAAAAAAATCAAATTAATTTTGGTATTTAATTTCTTTGCAATTGCGAGAGGAACTTTTTTATGTTCACATTTTTATTGTGTGGAAAAATATGAAGTATTGTATTTTTAACATTTTTATCAACATTGAAATGATAAAATTCTAAATTTTGTTAAATTGGCAGTACATTTTATATTTGCAAAGTTTTTATTGAGAAGAAAGAGATACCGTTTTTTTTTAAATGGAAGAGGCCATTTTTTATATTAAAGATTTTTATTGTGTTTGAAGAAAGAATTTTTTATTTTCGTCTTTTTGTCTGAATTAAAAGAGGATAATTAAAAAATTTATTGTTATGGCTGTTATAGAACTGGAAGGAAGCAAATTCGTTTTTTAAAGTTTTTTTTTTAAATAGGAAGATGCACTCATTTTTGGATATAGTTAGATGATATCTTTGCTGTTTTTTAGAAGATATCGTTTTTCAATTGACCCAACTATCATAACAGTGAAGACTATTTTTTGATTGACATTAGGGTCGATCGTATTTTTTTTATGTATTGCAATTAATTTAAAAGATATTAATTTATTTTTGACTAAAAATACAAATTAGATGTTTTATTCTTTATAACCAACTGACTAAATGGATTTATCAATAAGAGTATGTGAATCAGTCTTAACATATATTTTAATTAATCTAAATTCATTGCAATCTATATTTTCCAAGGAAACTTTTTTTTATAATGTTTCTATTGAGTTGGTAGATGGACATGTTTCATTTCTTCACACTTGTATTAATGCGAGTTGAAGTTGAGGATAAGTGTTAATTTGGAGAATTTAAAACGATAGCGCGGATTTTATATGTGTCAATTATTGAGAATTTAAATTAAAAAAATCCAAATTAAAATTAGTTTCAACTTTAATTTAAATTTCACTAGTTACAAAAATTTTTGTACTACAAACGCACGCATGATTGAAGAGATTTGGCGGGAATCCCAAGTCATGAGCTCAGTACAGACAGTCAGATGGTGTGATCGTCGCGAGTTCGACTGTAGACGGAACTATCTCGGAAACCTTCGGGCATTTTTAGTAGAGGAGAGTACCTAAATAGGAGACACCAACTCTATTTGGCGTAATTGTCGGAATTATATGGACTAAATTTAAAAGTAGTATAGGTCATTTTAAAGGAAATTTAGTTTGCCATAAGGAGCTTAAATAAAAAATTTTATTAGCATTTTTTTATGCTGAAAATACAAAATCCTGTTGCAGATATCACTAGTGGTACTTATTTCAATACACATTCTTATTTAATAATACTAAAATTTCTTACATTTCTTACAACTTATGTTACTTAAAATTCTGACTTTTGATTAAAAGTTTTACAAAACTTGTTATTGACCATTATCACTTTTTCACACTCACCATTTTCATACAATAAATAAGACTGTTTCTAAACGTGAATACTAATTTTTTCTCGTTCAAGTTCATATTGATACATAAAGAAATATCATCATCTCTTATTATAGTAGGAATCTTTATAGTAATACCCCGATTATCCCTAAATTCTTAATTTTATTTTAATTGTACAAATAGAATGAATCAAATATTGATATCAAAAGTCTCTCCGTGTACTCTTGCATTAGAATACGAAATTCCCAATCGACACTTTTATTTTGTCCAAAGTGTTAAACTTAAAATTATTGAAGCATTTGCCTGAGAATTGAAAAAATTAGAGTACTAAGGGTTTTTTAAAATAATAACGTTGGCATATGCCTTAATTCCTGAAATTATTTACACTTCTCTTCTTTTAACTTTCGTTTATTTCGCGATTGAAGATTCCTAGCTTGCAATGATTGAACTGAAGCTCTGTAACCATAAATGAAAATTCATAATAAAAACTTCATCTTTTTGAAGATACGACTTTAAACAATATACAATATTAAAGCTCCATATAAAAGTTGAAATTTAAAATTTCTAAAAATATGTACAAATAAAAGCGGCGATTTAAAGAAAATGTACTTCTGATATTTTCTTTTTGATGTTTTTAAAAAATGTTTAACGTCTAGAAAAATGGCCTCAGCCCTGTAAATACGGACGAAACATATTTTTCATATCCAAAAGAAACTTAAATGAAGATACTTGAATTTCTTCAGTCAAGTACACATTCTTTGGGATTAAGAAAATATTGTATCGTCCGTATCCATACCAATATTTGCATTTGATTCAATTCTAATTCTTCTTCCGTCTATTATCAATTTTTCTGCAAGAACTAAATGGTAAAAAATATAAATAGGTTTTTAATTAAAGTACTTGCCATCAATATTCAGGTGCGCAAAAGTGAAAGTCCAAAGCTAGCTTATAGCGGCTATTGTCAAAGCAAGAAATGCTTTTTATCCGATTTTTTTTATAATATGCGATGCAGCGACAGTTTTGTGCATTAATGTACGCCACAAAAATTGGTGAAAACACGATAAAAATGGTAAAAATATTTGAAAAAAGCATTCTTTTCTCTCTACTAGGATTTTTTGAGAAAACGGATGCCTTATTGAAACTGAAGAATAAGCAAAAGTTTTATTGGTAAGCCAATAAGGAAAAAACGCAAGCAAATCTAGCAGCGTTGGTACTCACTTAAATAAATAATAAATTCCGTTTAATCGTCTCCTACATTTCTATATTGAAATAACTTCTGATATTTGTTGAACAAGATATTTTTTCATTTATATTAATGATAAAACTAAAGTTTTCATTTTTCATTTGAAATTTGCATTTTATTCGAAATGTTTGGTTTTGAAAATAATTGACTGAAAATAATTTTTAATTTCAATAAGAGTGATATGATTTGCTAAAATCACTCTTCAGTTTTTTTCTAAATGTTGAGAATGTCTGACATAAGTTTTCCGCTATTACTGAATGTATTATTTGAATTTTTCGGAAAATTATTTCCATCTATTATTCATTTTTATATTCGTTTTTTTAATATATGTGTAAAAATACATTACACTTTTAATTTAAATGTATTGTATTTTGAAATTTTTGATTCTAAGGATTTTAAATTTTTTTATACACATTTTTTTGTAATCCGTGATGCAGCGATAATTTTGAGCGTTAACGGACTATCAAATGTGAGAATCGTCGAAAGATTTTTTTTTCTTTCGAATACAATTTTTTAAGAAAATGTATGCTTTTGTAGAAACTGAACAACAAGGAAAAGTTTTATCAGTAAGAAAATAAAGAAAAACTGCATGATAAAACTAGCATCGAAGCTAGCAATATCGAATTTTATTAGCCTATCGGATATTTTTGTCTGAATTTGATGCAATTAAAAAATTATTTTTTTATTAACATCATAGTGACATAAATTCTTACAATCACTTTCAAATTTCTTTCGTAAATGAATGGGCTCGGAATGTCTGGTACAATTTTCCACTGCTACTGAATGTATTTAAGTCTGAAACAATATTTTAATGTTTCTGAACATTATTCACACCTATCGCTAATTTTTAAAATATTTTTATTATTATACACGTCCAAATAGACCACTCTCTGATTACAAAATATTCTGTTGTGAAATTTCTGATTCACAGGATTTTTAATTTTTACATCGGAAATCCGCCGCTTACATTCTTCATTATTTTATGATGAAATGTGCATATTTTACTATTATTTTCGCAGACATATATATTGTATATTTTTATCAGATGTTTAGAAAAAAATACACTTAGGGTACAAACTTAAAATGATTGAAGTACTTAAATCTAAATATAAAAAAAATTCGAGCACTAAGTTTAAAAAAAAAAGAAATTATTCGCTTTCTTCAATTCTGTCAATTATTTCCAATAATTTTCTTTTAATGATTCCAATATGAATTCGTGTATAAGGAATGATTTTCTACGTATTCAAACTAGCTTTTGTAGATATGAATAATAAAAAATACGCTACAATAATAGCGTATAATTCATGTTTCTTTATTTTTTAATTCTGCAAGCACCTTCAGCACGTAAAGCAATGTTCTATTAAATGCATTGAAAATAATTATAACTGAAATAAATTTGTACATTTCTCTCTTGTTCTTTTAATTTGGTTCATTTTTGAAATTGAATATCTCTATCTTGCAACTACAGAACTGCAGTTCTGAAATCATCCCGTGTGGAAAAATTTCGGGGCGCTGGCCAAGCGCTGGCCAGACCGTCTTGTGTCTGGTCAGACGCTGGACAGACGGTCTAATAGCGCCGCTGGCCAGAAGTGTAACGCCTACACCATGAGATGGAGTAGATTAGACGGTGCTGACTAGCCGCTGATCAGCTCGTCCAGAATAGACGAGCTGATCAGACGCTGGCCAGACGTGTAACGCTTTTACCACGCGGTGGTCTAGATTGGACCGTACACAAAGAGGAGGGAAAAAAGTATCAGAACTTCACAGATACCCGTGTGGAAAAATTTCGTGGAGTGCTATCGTGACAGTGTATGGTGTAATCTTCAGCAGACAGAAATGATTGGGAAAAACTAAAAGAATATTAAAGTTTGCAGGAAAGTTTTGTGTTGAAGCCAGGTTGATACATGTCTAGGTTTGTATACATACTGTTTTTTTATAATTTTTGAGCAATATAATATCCACTTATATGATATAAGATGAATTGATTCTTTCTCAAATTGCAACCTAACCTACAAAAGACCAGAGAGGAAGATCTTATATATATCTTTACATCGAACTGAATCTATTTCTAGCCACATTTTTAATAAAAACGAAGATGGACAATAATGATTTGAGAAAAATGTTATGTTATGTTGTGTTAATTGTCGCCTATCCCTCTGCGTCCGTAGAATGGCTATACTTACGACCAATGTCGTGAATTGTCTGTTATTTTGTTATCAACATAGTAGTCAAAATATCCTGCTTTGAAATCACCCAACACAATAAGGAAAGAATCCATGTAATAATATTTAAAACTTGATAAAAAATCGATATCGATCAATGATTTTGTAGGTTATGTTAATTGTCGCGTATCACTCGGCGTCCGTAGGACGGCCGTACTTGGGGCTAATATCGTGAATTGCCTGCTATTTTGTGATCATTATTATATAATAGTTGAACTTAAAGTAAACTAAATTAATTTTCAACAAAAAAACGAATACATGATGAATCTTGAACTGAAATATTTCAATTTAATCCTTGCTTGCCACGCATCTATAGAATAACATACTTGCCACACTGGGATAAGTTTTAACCCAGTGACGAAAACTGTCATAAAAAATAAACTACTGAATATTTTAACTTGAAATTTTTTCTAAAGCATATTGAAATTCTGATTTAAAAGGTAGTGTACTATCTGTGAAGTTCTGATACTTTTTCCCCTCCTCTTTCTGTTCGGTCCAATCTAGACCATCGCGTGGTAAAAGCGTTACACGTCTGGCCAGCGTCTTATCAGCTCGTCTATTCTGGACGAGCTGATCAGCGGCTGGTCAGCGCCGTCTAATCTAGTCCATCTCATGGGTTAGGCGTTACACTTCTGGCCAGCGGCGCTATTTGACCGTCTGTCCAGCGTCTGACCAGACACAAGACGGTCTGGCCAGCGCCCCGAAATTTTTCCACACGGGATGGGATAAAGAAAAATAGATAATAGAATGTTTATTCTTTGTAATAACACTATTTTAAACAACACAAAATATTGAAAGAATTCGTTTTTTTGTTGTATTCAAAACATCATTTTTCAAACAGTTACATTATTTTTTATATTTCTGCAATTGTTATAAACAAACTAAGCGTTGGATCTAAAACACAACAGCACGTTTTCATTCGCCTCGAAAAAAATAGTTGAGATTTCTTCTGTTTTTTAAAACCATTTGTTCAAAATTTAGCTTATTTGTTCTTTTACATACATTTGCTTTGTTCCTACGGCTATGGGTTTGATACTATTGCAATTAATTGTAAAAAACTAAGAGTCATATACAAAAAGAAAAAACACCTATAGATTCGCCTCCAAAATATTTAGGTGTGCATTTTTTTTATAAACAGTTTATTAAACAATAATATTATTTTTATGTATCTATAGTTGTTATAAACAAACTTAATATTTTTAAAAATAAATTACAAAAGTTTTAAATCCATATCTAGAGGCACACAGCAAAAGTACAAATGCGCTAATTGTTTAAAATATGATTTGAGAAAATAACAAACAAATTGTTTGAACAAAAAACCAAAAAATAAAAGCCTCAGCATTTCTGAGACGAATCTAAAGGTGTTGTTAGTTTTTCGATATGACTTTCAGTTTCTTTTTCGAATTAACTAAAAATGTTTCAAATCTATATTTTTCACAAACTTCAATGTCGTGTTTATTTATGAAGCACCCAACGCCTTAACCGTTTGATGCTTTCAGAAATATTGATCGTGACATGCTTTAGAAGAACTTGAGGTTACATATTTAAATTTTATTCTGTGTAATTTATTAGCTAAACAAATAAAATGCAAAAGTGGCAGTTTTAACAATATTATATTTTGATCGCTTTATTAAGCAAACATTTTAAAAAACGCATTGACCATAATAACGAATGCAGTTATACTAAAAAATACAAATATTTAGTTCAAAATTCAACCTAACTATTATAAATAAATTATATACATAACTACTGTTTTTTATATCGACGAATCTCGTCCCGAAAATCGAGAGGAGTAGTCAATTATTTTTCATGAGTTTAACCTTTCTCATTCCCCAACAAATATGATAAAAAAATTAAAGTAGTAAATATTTTCTCGAGGAAAGAAGCGATTTTTCTACTAAATCATACTAGGAGACACGTAAATAATAATAATATTGAAAAAAAATGTATCTAAAAAACTCTCAATTGTTGTTGTTTAGTAACACTCATTATTAAACAGATAAAAAGAGGTATTACTACTTGGAAAAAATCATTTTTCTAAGAAATCATGTCGCAAACAGATCAACCGTAATACTCTAGTAAAAAGTTGAAAAACAATCAGTAGAAAGATAAAGATAACAAATTTTTTATTTTTTTTAATTCTCGATTACTTTGAAACCAACTAAAAATAGATTTTATAAAATAATGAATACCCACATGGTTGTAAAATATGCCAAATTTAATTCATTATTCATAAAAATGTTTATACGAATGCAGTAATTGATATTATTTAGTGATTTTCCATAATGAATATTATTCTTATATAATTTTTTAGCATTTTCAGTTGGGAGAAAATATTTTTCTGTAATTGAGTATTGCCAATCAATATTTACTTGTACAGGTAAATAATTTTTGTCAATCAGGTTGACGCTTTAAATAAATATTTTCATTTATTGAGCGTAACTGCAAATATTACGATATCCAATGAGTTAATTCAATCTAAGTAATAAATAACTTTCAGTTTATTATATTAAACTTAATAAGCGTCAAAGCATGTTCTAATAAGGAGCTTCAGGTTCAAAGTAGGATCTAAACTACGACTCGGAATTGTTTGTGTGATAATAATTCAATTAAAAATATAAATAGTGGTTCAATGAAAGTACTTACCATCAATATTTAGGTGCGCAAAGGTAACCGACAAAAACTGGCAAGCAGATACTTTTTTGTCACAGCAAGGAATGCCTTTTACTTCACATCCTTGATCACTTGCGATGCAACCAAAGTTCTGAGCGTGAATTGATGCTACAAAAAGTGCTAAGCACATGATGGGAAGTATAATAATCTTTAAAAGGAACATTTTTTCCTCGAGACTGAAATTTTTTTAGTTGTAGAATGGCTTATATGTCCTTCCTGCGGATGGTGAATATATGTCTTAAGGAAAGCGGAGTGTGAAACTCTCTGGCAAAAGAAAACAAAATATTATACTCGATCATTCATTTCCCCTAAGCTTACTGATCTGTCGGTATATAGACATGAAAGACCGCAACCAATTTTAGCGATAATATTGAAAACGAACAATGTGAATATGCTCAAGCAAAAAATAACAAATACAAAAACTTTAAGCACAACAAATTTGCAGTTTAAATAGAAAAGACTGAAAAAGAAAATTATTAAATCGAAAATCTGAAAATTGTTTAATTTTAAACAGATTCAGAATCGTCTAATAATATAAATTATTGTTGAATTTTTAGCACTCCATCTATAGTTCAGTTTTAAAAAATGTAAATTAATTTCTATCTATCGAACATATTTTTAAAATTGCCAGTCAAAAAATACATTCAATGAGATTACCAATTTTTCCCGGATTTAAAAAAATAAGACATATGTTTTCCGTTATATCAATAAAGAATTAAATAACAAAATTTAACAGCATTTTTAATTTGATTCCAGGTATTTTTTTCTGGTCAAAAATAATTTGGTAGGAAAATTATTCTTATCTAAAATCCCAGTGATATAATTTGTTAAATTCACTACTAGCCCATTCTTTAATAATTGTAATGCGCATTCTGGGAATGTCTGGTATAAATTTCCCACTACTACTGAATCTATGAGACTTTAAAACAATATTTGAGTTTTCTTTAAAATAATATTTATGCTTAGTCACTAATTTATTAATCAGTTATTTTTTCGATCAGTGAACTAAAAATATGCTACTTTCTATTTAAAGAACATTTTTTTAACGATATCAATGGTTTGCAAATTTCAACTTTCGGTCCGCTAAAGGGAATTGACTAGGTTTTTTCTGTAGATTTTCGGACGCTGATCATGAGTCTGGGCTCAAAATTTATCCAACGCGTATAGTATTTAAGAAAATGGGACTTAAAAATCCCAAAAAGGCGTATTTGACAATTTTTTATAACCGTGGGCACTAAAGCCGGAGTTCTACAGCCTTCTAAATTTTCTCAAATTGAAGCTTGTCCTTTCCCTTTTCGGCCACAATGAACCGAAATTTAATCACATCTTACCTTGAAGTCCGGTGCGGTTTGTGGATGGATCAGCGTATATTGCACCCTGTCAATACAACCCTTATGTTGAATAGTTAACTCAGTTTCTACAAACCTGATTTTCGGATTTAGGGAGTCTCGAAACGTGGAGATCCGTTGAAAAACTATTATGTCAAATTTCCGACAATTCTAATACTTTCTCTATCATAAATGGCGAAAATGTAAAAAAATTAATTTATAACAAAATTGTTGATACAAAGAAAGTAAGTTGCTAACAAGGATATTATACTACGGTGACCGCAAAACTCTGTTTTCCAAAATTCCGCAACTTTTTCCTGGCAAATTTTTCATTTTTCCTGACCATCAATATCCAAATACCAGAATTTTATTACTGTAACATTTTTAGCATAGAATATTAAATGTAAGGAATAAAACAATTTCAAATTAAAATTTAAAATTTTCAAATTTATTATCCGTGATATTTATTTGCCGTGCCTCTTATAGAAATTATCTGAGTATTGAAAGATATACATTTTTTAGATCCCTAACTTTTCCCTGACTTCCCCTGCCCAACAACATTCCCTGAATTTAACCCGATTTTCTGGCTTTCCCTGACCTACGGCCACCCAGCTAAAACAGCATAGATTTGAATATTTGCCTTCAACCTCGAATATCGCAAAACCGGATGAACTCTGGAGGTGGTTTTCTGCAATTTTTCTCTATCCTGGCCAAACGTCCAGACAAATGGGATTGCTTGTATAATGATGTCAGATGCAGCCGCGGGTTTATTCTGGTTGTGATTAAATTTATACAGTGATTGTAAACCCATCTTAGTAACAGAATTTTTGTCTTAGTCCCATCCCTAGTAAAGTAGAGTCGGCTGGCGGATATATGTACGCACGATAAAAAGGTTTAAATGAATTATGCTTTAGCAGCGAATATAACTTGGTAAGTTACCCGCCGGCAGATTGAAGTTTTTTCACACCATGGAATGCCACGCACAAAACATTCTTGACCATTTTGTAAGCACCTTATAGGATATTTCGACGTCATTGATGTCACAAAAAGGGCTAAGCACACGATTGCAAGTATAAAAATCTTTCAAAAATTCATTTTTCTCTTCGGACTGAAATTCTTTGAATTATAGAATGGGTTACATAGGGACTTTCTGCGTAAATGTAAAATATATGTCATTAGGTAAGCCTGTGTGTGCAATTAAGTGTACTGTTTACGCGCTCAAGTCTTTTCTTTTAAAATTTGATTTTTTTTGTTTCCCTTGGCACGTGAAGTTGTAATAATCGGATAGTAAAATTCATCAAGGTAAATTCAATTATACTCACAAATTAAATTGTCATTGAAATTAAATATTTATTCAGAAAAAGACGAAAGACCGTATACATTTAAAATTTGTTGTGATAGACTCGCCAGTCATGAGAGTACTGAGGTCACACTTTCCTCGATTCCCTTTCGAACCTTCGTTATTTCGTACGACCTCGGATAAGATCGATAAGGATCGGTGATAATCGTATGAATCACATGAATTCTTGTCAAATTAGATATTACGTAGTAATATTCTGCCGGACTTGAACGAAACGCGTTCAACAAATTTACACTTCTATAGGAAGTGGCGAAATTTTCTTTACACCTCGTTCGAAGACGCCGCTTTCAGTCTTTAAAGTTACTACACGTATAATCCCATCGTCGCCTGGATGGACTTCTATAATTCGACCCAACTTCCAACGAAGTGGCGGCAGATTTTCGTCCTTAAGAACAACTAGAGATCCTATTTTAATCAAATCTGCCGATCCGGTATGCCACTTACTCCTAACATTCATTTCATTTAAATATTCGCGGTTCCAACGTTTCCAAAAGTCTCCTTTTAGTTTTTGTATGTGTTGCCAGGAAGATATTCGATTAGTAGGAGTCTGCGAAAAATCTCGAGCAGGTATGCTAGTTATAGGCTGACCTATTAAAAAATGACCTGGAGTCAAGGCACATAAATCGCTGGGATCTGATGACATGGGTGTGGGCGGTCGCGAGTTAAGCACTGCTTCGATTTCGCACATGTACGTATTGAGCTCTTCGTATGTAAACAATGTATCGCCTATCGTTCTTAACATGTGATGCTTGAGCGATTTTATAGCTGCCTCCCAGATCCCACCGAAATGGGGGGTTCGGGGGTTCATTATCTGAGTAGATGGCCATAGCCTTTCCTCGACGCGCAAAAACTCGCCTTAAACTTGGAATAAAAATTTCAGTTGTTAGATCACCAACAAGTTCAATGTGTACCGCTTTCGTAGATAGACAAACAAATACAGCTGCGTATACCTTAACTTTATTCTTATTTCGAAGACGCTTTTCTTTCACGTAGAGTGGGCCACAATAGTCAACCCCTATATTTTCGAACGAACGTGACGCAGTCCCTCTTACCCTAGGAAGGTTACCCATTACATAATCTGGTTCCTTAGGCCTTGCGCGAAAACATGTTATGCATGCGTGTACGACCTTTCAGACTGCAAGCCTACCATCAATTGGCCAATACTTCAGTCTGGTAGCATACAAGGTACCGTTCACACCTGAATGAAACTGTCTTTCATGGATATCGCGAATTATGAGATCGGTAACGGGATGGTTTCTAGGTAAAAGGATAGGATGTTTTTAATCATTGTCGATTTCGGCGTTCTTGATTCTTCCTCCCACTCTCAGTAGATTGCCGTCGATGAAATCTTGTCATTGTATGGCTGACATTATGTGATACAACGCCTTCCGCAGTTCATCCGGCGATAATGAATTTAAATGGCATGCTTGCTTACGTAGTTTCTGTATGAAACGGAAATAATATGCAGTTACGCGAAGCAGTTTTGGCAACGATGAAAACCGAGTCCAAAGATGGAATTTATGTTTTCCGGTAAAAGTTGTTAACACGGTAGTTCCCTTTCTTTTCATTTTCCAAAGTGTGTTGTGGATGAATTCTTGAGGAAGCTGTCCTCTCGAGACGAAGTCCGCAGGGTTTTCCTTTGATGAAACATATTTCCAGTTTGTTGCAGGTGTGAGATCTTGTATCTCAGCAATTCTGTTAGCGTCGAAGGTCTTGTATTCATGAGGAGATGAGCTGATTCGATTGAGTGTAATCGTAGAATCGGACCAAAACCCCGTTTTACTGAATTTAAGACTGAAAGAATTCGTTACAGTCTTACAAAGGTTAGCCAAGAGCACCGCTGCACAAAGTTCCAGTCTTGGCATGCTTAAATTCTTTATTGGTGCAACTCTGGATTTTGCGCAAAGTAACGTAGAGTGATATTCGTCTCCTCTTGTTGAGCGTACATAAATGCACGCTCCATAAGCCCTTTCGCTCGCGTCTGCAAAGCCATGGAGTTGAAGTTCATCTGCACCTGGGTCCTGAACAGCTCTCGGAATTTTCCAATGATTCAGCAGATGTAATTGTTTCTGGTACTGCCGCCAAGGTGATAATATTTCTGGGGGAACAAGGTCATCCCACTTTGTTGTAGTTTTCCACAATTGTTGCATTTTTATTTTTGCATACATGATAACTGGTGCTAACAGTCCTAAAGGATCGTAGAGCTTGGCTATTTGCGACAGCATTACCCTTTTGGAGATGAGTTCCTGCTCAGGCACCGAATCTACCTCAAAAATAAGCATGTCTTCTTGTGAATTCCAAGGCACTCCCAAGGTCTTAGTTGCATGATCCGGATCCAGTTTGAAACTCGTTTGATTAGAGCAATCTGGAAGGTCATTAATAACCTCCTGACTGTCTGATATCCATTTGAACAGACGAAGGCCTCCCCTATTGGCCAGCCTTATCAACTGATCCCGCAGCTGTTCAGCATCCTTCACTAAACCAGCTCCAGTGAGAAGGTCATCCACGTAAAAATTGTTTTTTAATGCCTCAGCTGCGATGGGAAATAAGGAACCCTCACCTTCTGCTAATTTCTTTAAACATCTAACGGCCAAAAAGGGGGCTACAGAAGTCCCATACGTCACGGTCTTCAATTGGTAGGTCCTTAGTGGTTCATCGGTGCTATATCGCCAAAGAATCTTCTGGTATTTTCTATCTTCCGGATGAACCCAAAATTGGCGGTACATCTTTTGGATGTCTGCACTCAAAACAAATGGGTGCTGACGAAAGCGTAAAATCAGAGTAAATATTCCGTTCTGAATAGTTGGTCCCACCATCAATATGTCATTTAGAGAGATTCCTGTGGTTGTTTTAGCCGAAACGTCAAACCCCACCCTTAGTTTCGTAGTGAGACTTGATTCTCTAACCACAGCTTGATGATGCAAGTAGTATCCTTGATCCGTGCTGCTTCTGATGCGCTCCATATGTCCTAGATCTTCATACTCTTTCATGAATTAATGGTACTTTTGTTGCAAATCCGAGTTCTTTGTGAGTCTTCTTTCCAAAGCAAAATTTCTTCGTTGCGCCACGTCGTAAGAGTTCCCTAAGTCTTCCTTTTTTTCCTTGAAAGGTAATCGAAATACATACTTGTCTGAAGAATCACGTTGCACGTTAGCAGAAAAATGATTCTCGCATGCTTCCTCCTCTTTAGAAAAATATCGTCTATCCTCGCCTTCTTCTATTCTCCAAAAGTTGTCTAATTGTGAGCTTAAATTATCCCTGACCAAATGACATTTAAGCCTTTGTTGATTCCAGTTAGAGCTAACCTTGCCTGTTACTATCCAACCGAATTTAGTGCTTTGCAAGGCGGTTTGTGGTAAAGCGAGAGGAATTTTGAAAGTGTTCAAAGCTTCATAGAAGAGCTCGGCTCCAATGAGAGCTTCCACTTCTCCCGGCTGGTTGAATTTTTCATCAGATAATCTTATGTGTTTAGGGATGTTGAGGATGGTTTTATCGATAGGAGAGGCTGGAGTATGGCTAGTTATTTCAGGAAGCACCAAAAATGAAAGTTTAGTTGCATAGTTGGAAGACTTAGATTGAACATTCGCGACAACCCAATCAGTACTTGTTACTTCTACGTTATAAACTGCCTCGATAGAAGATTCTAATTTTGTTCTTTTTAGGTTTAAATATTTTGCTAATTTTTCTATCATTAAATTAGGCTGTGACTCACTGTTCAAAATGATCCTACATGCATGCCTATGGCCCTTGTTGTCAAGTATATCTACTATTGTGGTTGACAATAAAACATTTGATGAATTCATTACATGTAAATTTTTACCTTGAGTTTTACCACTAATATTTTTATTTTCTTCGAAATTCGATTGCAATTTGAAATCGCTGTGTAATAGCGTATGGTGTCTCCGATTACATACAGTGCAATTTCCTGATTTGCATTCATTAATCAAATGATTGCGCCTCAAACAATTAAAACACAAACCTTTCCTTTTAGCTACTTGCATTCTTTCAATTGAAGACATATTCAAAAATTCTGGACATGAGTTTAAATAATGATCAGCTTTGCAATGTAAACATGAAATATTTGATTGTGTATTCAAGAATGTTTTTGATGGGTGACCTTTATTTCCACTGCCGAACGCTTTATTTTCCGCCTTAAAATTACCTTTTGATTGATCCATTGATTGTGAATTTAACGTTTCTAGCATTTGACATTTTTCATTTGAAAATTTAGTCAATTGATCAAAGGTTGGCATTTCGCTGCCTGTCACCGACCTTTCCCATTCTTTCCGTGTTTCTTTGTCTAGTTTAGTAATAATCAAATGAATAAGTAAGGTATCCCAAGAGTCGGTAGGCTGCCCGAGAACCTTGAGCGCACGCACGTGCCTGAGAGCAGTGTCAAGTAAATGTCGTAAACATGATGATGACTCTTTGCTTACTGCTGTTAATTCAAACAAAGCTTGTGTATGATTTTGTATAATAATTCTTATGTTGTCGCATCGCTCTTTGAGAAGTTTCCAGGCTACATCGTAATTGATTTCAGAAGTTTCTAAATTATCAATCACGCGGGCCGCATTACCCTTTAAGTAACTTCTCAAAAACCGAAGCTTTTGAATCTTGGGAAGAGATTCGTCATCATCAATAATCGCGGTGAAGGAATCTCGGAAGCCTAACCACTCATCATATACGCCGGAAAAAGTGGTAAGATCGAGCTTTGCCAAAGGAAAACGTGTTCGCATTGTCATCGTTGATACTTCCGAAGAAGGTGTACGCGCTACGATTCCTCTCAATGTTTCAAGCTCGGAATCGCGTCGAAGACGAACCGCGAGGAATTTTATCATTTATAACCTTTATTGCTATTGATGAATATTTAAAATAATTGTCTTCAAATTCTGTTCTTTCCTCCTCGCGATTCGGATATGGAGCCAATAATTCCATGACAGTTTGAGCCCTGTCATATTCGTTCCAGGTTTCTTCAATCTTTTTTAAACGCAAATTAATTTCCTCTACATCTATTGATTCATTAGATTGAACATTTAAACATTGTTTAAATGTTAATCGAGATTTACAGTTAATTCTAATTTGTTTTGCTTTTTCAATCTCCGCCATCGTATTCTGTGAATATTACCTGAAAGAATACACAGGCAGATACAAGAATTTATTTTGATACTCTTACTTGATTGACGACAATACTCAATGTTTACGTAGATAACCCCGACGGTTCTCGAAGCTTCTGTTGAATTTGAAGATGGCCAAATTGACGATTTCGTAATCCAGAATTTGGCTTTTAGATCTGCATTCTCTCCACTGGATCTCGCAATGATATTCGTTGTACCGCAACGACCTGGTTTTTGCTGTTTGATTGCCTGGACGCAATCAACCTTTTCCCAATGCAGCCCTCCAATATGATAAGTTTCAGCGTCTCGAAAGTTGTTCAAGTTTCAAAGTCAAAAGGAGCACTCTCACATTGAATTTTTTCTGACTGGCGATCTTCACTTTTGTGTTAAAATTGTATTATCCACAGTTTACAGTATCCACAGTTCACAGTATCCACAGTTCACAGTATCTACAGTTCACAATATTTACAGTTCACAGTACCCACAGTTCACAGTTTTACGAGTTCATAGTTGACAGATTTAGCGTTTATCTTCGCACGAGCCGTTATTGAATTTAATTATCACGGCGAAGATCCGTATCGAAGGACCACATCTACGCGCTCAAGTCTTTTATTTTAAAATTTGATTTTTATTGTTTCCCTTGGCACGTGAAGTTGCAATAATCGGATAGTAAAATTGCTCAAGGTAAAGTCAATTATACTCACAAATTTAATTTTCATTGAAATTAAATATTTATTCAGCAAAACACGAAAGACCGTATACATTTAAAATTTGTTGTGATAGACTCGCCAGTCATGAGAGTACTGAGGTCACACTTTCCTCGATTCACATTCGAACCTTCGCTATTTCGTAGGACCTCGGATAAGATCGATAAGGATGGTGAAATTATTCGAAAAAATGTACACTGAGAGACCCAAGTTTTAAATATTTTAAAACTGCTTTTCAGTTAATGAATTAGCGTATACCAAAACTAAATTTTTGAAAAAATATAAGGAACTTTAAAAAAGTTATATTCAAGTTTCGCATAAGGGAGAGTCTATTAATTACGTACAGCTTTTTCTGATTATTTTTTGAATATGCTAATTAACACCTATCGTGGCTGTTGAAACTACTTTTTATACTATTATACACATTATATTATCATTTGTTTTATTTGTTTTTGTGAAATCCCTGGATAATCTTCGCAACCCTTTGAATTTCTATAATATTCTTTCAACATTTTTAAATCCCTCGACAATTTTTTTAATTATGTGAAAGTTTCTTGAAATTCTTTAAATGCGATGAATATCGTACATATTCTCTTGCAAACTCTTTAAACAAATGAACTCCTTCAAAATCCCTTAAGACCATTAAAAGCTGTCGAAATCCTTAAAATCCCTTAAAATCTTTGGCATACCTTCAAAATAAATTGATAACTTTAAAATCCGTGAAGATCTTTCCGAATCTCTTGAAATCCCTTACAACATATTAAAATCTTTCGAAAGCCATTAAAATTCTTCAAAATTGCTTAAAATGTATTATAATATTAGGGATTCCTTTGAAATTCCGTCGAATCTTTTTAAATCTTACAACATTTTTGCAAATCTTTTTAAATCCCCTGAAATCTTACGAAATCTCTTTAAATCCCTTCAAATCTTTAAAATCTCATTGCTATCCTCTAAAATCTATGGATATACTTGGGAATCTTTTTAAATCTCTTAAAATCCATTGAAATCCTGTGAAATCATCTATACATATTCAAATCCGTTGAAATTCATTAAAAACCTCTCAAATCATTCTAAATCTTTTAAAAGCCCCTGAAATCTTTTGAAATCTTATCAAAGCTGTTTAAATCCCATCCAATCTTCAAAATCTCATTATAATCCCCTGATGTCCTTCCAAATTCGTAAAAAGGCGTCTGTAAAACGTGAAATCCTTGACAATCCCATGACTTTATTTTAAATTTCATAAAATCCTCTAAAACATTCGGAAATCCTTTGAAATTTCTATAAATCTTTTAAAGTCTTACGGATTATTCTACAATGCATGGATAAACTTTAAAATCCTTTGAAATACTGACCCCCGTGAAGTTGGCCCCTGAAGTTCACATTTTTTAAATTTGATTTTTACACACATTTGTACGTCGTTTGTTCTATTTGCACATTTAATATTTTCATTTGTACCCTTTTGGTTGCTCAGCTAGGGGAAAATCAAAATTTCATGCCATCCCCCCGAAATAAAAATTTCTCAAATTTTGCCTCTAATTTCGTAACCAGGAGGGTACAAACAAAAATATTGGACGCAAAAACAATAGAAATTACGTACAAACGTAAACGTTTTCTTCGTAGGGGGAGGGGCAACTTCACGGGGGTGAAATACTGTACATCATTTTCGATGCCTCTTGAAATCCTTTGAAATTCAGTCGAATTTATAGTTTCTTCATACTCGTGACATTGTTTAAAATCTCTTGAAATCTTACTCTAAAATTTTTAATCACTTTATATCTTTTGAAATTCTTTGAAATACTCTCGAATCATTGGAAATCTTTATAATCTTTTGAAATTCCTTGAAATCTCGTTTACGGTTAAAATACTTGAATACCCGTGCAGAAATCGCCCGATTTCAAACTTAGTACCGATCTGGCTCTGATCGGTAGAACTCTGTGATCCATACCTGGGCCCGACCGGGCTAGACCGATTTCCTACTCAAACGCCATCTCTTCGTGCTCGCAGAACTAGTGCTGCTTGATGTTTTCTGATAGTGGAGTGAAATTTGTATACATACTACTTGTTTATAATATTCTATCAATGATTAAAAATGCATAATACGAGTAAGCCACGTGTTCGAAGGCACCAAACACCAGCCAGTATACCTCGAAACCTGCGCGAGGAAGATGAGAGTAAGTAATTACACTCTGCGGGCTGATTGAAACCTAACCTCAAGTACATTAATAATTAATTTAATTGTTTCAGGTAAAATTAGTATATTTACCATTAGATGAGTCAAATATTATTATATGATGAAATTTATTAAGTTCTTTTGTTTTCAATTATTATTTAAGAACTCAAGGTTTTACAGTTTAATGTAGGGTTAGAATTATCAAATCTATTGACAAGAAATGGATTGCAGTATGCATAAAATTGTAATGTTTTTAGATTATGAGAATAAAATATGTGATACAATCGATTCTGTTATTTAAACTTTGATTGTGTATTCATAATGAATTCATTACAGACATACATTAAGGACAAATTTTCTTAACATGAATTTCAGAATCAAGTAGAACAATAAAAATGCAAAATGCCAATTGTGTAGGGATTCCAACAAGCGCTAGTTACTCAACTGCGCATGCGTCGCATTCGGCATCTAATTGGTTTCCCGCGAAGTTTAAAACGCTAAACAAAGTTATTTTTCTTTTTTATTATAAACCATGACATTTCAACTTATAAAAATGTCCATTAGGTCGAAATTAATAATTAACAATAACAATTAATTAAATGCATATTCTGTAAATAATACTTAAAATAACCAGAAATATTTAATTCAAAACTGTTCATTTTGGTTTAAAAGTTGTTTGGTCTATATTGCTTCTTAACGGACTTGAAAAAATAAAACGATAGAATAAATGATAGCTCAATTTTGGACGAAAATATTATCTACAACCACCTTCTCGAATTTCTCAAGAAGTAATGCAATTGACAGAAAATTGAACTTCTTTACAATAAAATGATAATAAATCGTAAATCATAGGTTATTTCCCGCTAATTTTCTTTGGAAGCATTCAATAATGTCAAGTTGTAGGCAATCTTTTTGCGAAAAAAGTTTTTCTAATTTGGTAAGAAGTTTTATAGACAACATTTTCTTCAAGAAATTAAAATTGTTAATTAAAATATTTCTGGTTATCATCCATTTTTTACATTCTCATTATTTATGATTGAGAAAGTATTAGAATTGTCGGAAATTTGACATCACAATTTTTCAACGGATCTCCACGTTTCGAGACCCCCTGAATCCGAAAATCAGGTTTTCAGGATAGCGTCTGTCTGTCCATCCGTAAACACGATAACTCTCGAAAAAATGAACGAATCAAATCCATCTTTGGCACACTTTTTCTAGGTCCTAAAAGAAAGAACAAGTTCCTTAACCAGCCATTTTTGATAAAAATTCAAAAAGTGTGCGCATTTTGAAAATTTTTGAGACCACTTTTTTCTGGATTTGAAAATTTTATGTATGGATATTTATAGTATTAAAAAGAACAAACAATTTATCCTTATGAATTTTTTAATAAAAAGAAAATTCTCAGAGTTATAGCGATTTCAAAATTTTTCTAATTAACCGAAAATCAAAATTTGAAACCGAAAAACGCATGATATGAAAAAAGTCAAGAAAAGAAAAACATTTCTTTTTGAAAGCCCTACAAGATTATCATAACCAATTTTTGGATTTTCTTCAAAAATCGAAAATTCAAATTTTGATTGCACAAAAAATAATGGAAAATAAAAAATTCCATTTTGTGGACAAACTATGTAGGATACGAAAAAAGATAAATTAACAAAAATGGTTATCCCAAAAAAGATTTACAACTTCGTTAAGAATCACTTCTTGATAGGACACGTACTTTTTGTTTTATTCGTGAAAAATAACGTTGAAAAAAAATAAAATAAAAAAAATGTGTGGAAAAACGACGAAAGTTACGAGAAAAAAAGTCTAACAAAACCTGTTTACAAATGTTTGTCGGAAAACGAGCGCGCAGCGCGAGTGTCAAGATGAGAATGGGTACCTCAAAGCCTACAGAGCTTTGAGAAACTTAATCTTTGACTATACTTAATTAAGTAGACAATTCAGAATATGAAGACGCATATAAATACTGCCATCTAAAAGAGATCTTTTTGATAAAGTTTTTTTCAAGCATTCCAAATGCAAAGAATAAATATCCGAGCGCGAAGCGCGAGGTGTAATTATGTTTGAGCGCGAAGTGCGAGGTAATCTATTATCGAGCGCGAAGCGCGAGATTCAACTGTCGCGCGCCCTAGGCGCGCTCAAACTACAATAATCTTACGTTTCTCAAAAGTATAATTAACTTTTGTAGTCTAAAACATCTTGTTTTCGTGCATGCCGTACTTTTATTTTAAATTCAAATAACCTAATTGGAAATTCAAAATATTAAGGTGGCCTTCGAAAGGAGAGGACCATTCGATAGTTCCAAGTTTACTTATATTAATTCACGAATGGATTATATTGAGACTGATCGTGTACCGATCGGGTTTCCCGATCGGGTGTCTCGACTTTTGGGCGTGATTTGGGAGGCTCACAAATAAATCTTATGAATCTTTAGAATATGGGGGAAGGATTTTAAATATTAAAAATCATTCGTACGTATTTAATGAATTTTATATCAAAGTCTTACGTAATTTTATCAAAGTCTCAGGTATCTGATTAAAAGTTAGTATTTTCAATACGAAAATTGAGACGCAGTTATGAAACATCGAAAACTTGGGTCTTTAAGTATTTGCTTCATAGAAACTGCAAATTAAGGAAAATTGTATATCAGTAAGCAAATGAGGATACTGTTCAATCAATAGCTTTCAACATGAAAATAATTTTAGGGGTAAATTCTTTTTTGATGAAATAAGATTTTTTATGATTTCTCAAAATTATTCTTAAACTACATTAATTTTCCACTAATACTTGGCTTCTTAGACTTTCAAATAATATTTGAATTTTTCTGAAAAAAATGTACATCTAATTGAAATATGGAAAAAATGTGTATCTTTCGTTATTATTTTCGCAGATAAATTCAAGTGAGTAAATAATTACTTATATTTTTATCGCATATTATGGAGGCATAAAGATTAAGCATTTAAAATTTAAATTACGCATTTCAGGTTTGGATATCAAGTTATTGATTTATTACTGTCAGACGATCTATAGGCATAAATTAATAGGTGCAATTCTTTAGAATTACTTTATTTTGTTGATCTTAATAATATTTCGTTTCTTATGAATATTTTTTACTTATTCAAACTAACTGTTTGAAGTAACATACAAAATTTCATATAAAAGCAGTGTCCAATTTATTTAATCATTATTTCAAATCTGCACTAGAATGAAACAGTATTTAAATACATTTATACCTGATATAACTTATATGAATATTGGAATTAACATTTTTGTAAAAAAGATTTTGGTAATATATATAATTTTTCCTAAATTTTATCGTCAGATTTTAGCTGATTCAAACTTTAAACGAAGTGTCAATTCTATGATCACCGAATTTCGATGAACCTACAGACACGTCCAATGAAAAAAGACGTTCATTTATATAGCATCTCATTTTCTATAATAATGATAAAATAAAAGAAATGAATAATTATTCAATCAGATGATCGAGGACCATTAAAGATGCATAAAGATAATTCTGCGCGTTAATTGATGTCACTAAAATTGTTCAGCAAATTATGGCAAGTATGAAAAAATTTGAAAGATGAATTTTTTTCTCTTAACTAAAATTCATGAAGTTACTGATAGGATTATATGTACTTCCTGTGTATATAATATGTGCCAATAGATACCGTTCATATAAACACCGCGCGGTATAGACGATATTTATGTGTGAAAATTAAAAAAATCTATTTTCGAACCATTTATATTCGTGCAGGTACTTTAATTTATATGTTAAATGTAAGAAAATTTAATTTTTCAAGAGCATTATTTTTGTTAATAATTTTGTTTTCTTTGACATGCAGTAACTCAATAGTTTTCTTTCAGTGACTGTCACGCAAAACGTAAAAATAGTGGCTCAACTGTGATTTTGTATAAGAAAAAATCTAGAGTGTGTATTAACAAATGAGCAATCCATGACCCATGCGCACACCCCGGCCACTAGCGCACTCTACATCTAGTATTTTCCTTACTCGGGAAAACTTATATATCCGTGAAGTAATAATTGATATTTGAATGGCTGAATTTTGTCCAAAACGTGTTGCGATCATATTAAAGAAATAGAATTTTTAAATATACTAAATAGTAAGCAATTTTTGTAGTTTGGGAAAAAATATGATATTTTTCCAATTTTCAAGCGACACTTGTAGGCGTTTATTCAATAAAAAGATATTGTTTGCAACGTTTCAGAAACGTACCGTTACCCTCATCAGGTAGACTATATATTAGGAGCCGTTTGCTCACCAAATTAGAAAAACAAACTTCTCTGTCGAGTTAAAAAAGGGTCGTAGTCGAAAATCATGTTTAGAAAATGGTTCTTTACCAAATTTTGTATAAAGTATTTAGTGTTGGAGAATATGCATGGTAAAAAAGTTAAATACGATGAAACCTGGATTGAGAGCCGATTTTGGGACTGAAGATGACTGAATACAATCCAGGTCCTCCGAATTGATTTGTCCCTCTCCTATTTCTCTCTCTGGTTAGCCACGCCTGGATGAACACCGCACATCCTCCGCAACTCCTCTCATCCATACCTGCAGCCCGGCGTCATTTCTCGGAAGAATACAATCAAGGGGAACAAAATCCAATATCGAATGTATTTGAATTCTAGTAGTCCGTCATTATTGGTTTTATTTTAATTGATGAAATTAAAGCAAAATTTAACAAATCAATAACAAGTGAATAGTATCGCTTAGAATTCATGTAGCAGTTCAAAGTGGATAAAATATTGTTTCTTAGATTTGAAATAATATTCGAAGGAGCACAGGTGCTGAAAAAACTCGTTTATAACCCACATTTAAATAACTTCAAACGGGCAAAGTATATGTATTCAAATTGAAGCTGGCGAAGATGTAATTCTTAAATCAACTTTAAATTTTTTATTTCATCACTCGTATGAAACTGAGAAGAAAAACATGGGATGTCCTGCTACAAGTGTTTCAAACGACTGTGAGTTTCCGTTTATATTTCGGACTAAAGCGTTTAAAGATATTATTCATCATTCATGAATAAGGTAGTCTGTTCAGATATAGGTTATTATTATGATAGAAAGATATATTTCGGGTTCTAATTGTGTAAAAAGCTACGAATTTTGCCGAATATTAAGTAATGGCATGAATTGCTTCATGTATATAGGTTAATCAATTAAAAAAAATAATATATGACATTTTAATTTATTGTATATATGATTTAGTATGATATATACCTGTATATACATTTTTAAAAATAATATTTAACTAATTTGTAGTCTAATTCCAGCAACTAAATTTAAAAAATTGTCTGCTTATGTTGTTTAACTACATAATTATACTTAGCTGATTTTTCCTAATGTTTTAAATTCCTTTCTATACAGACAATAATGAATAAAATACTTTACGAGAGTGTAATTTCTGTTCATTGCAAAATTATGCACAGTTTCTGAAATGTAAAAGCAAAACGCATATTTCTAATTTTATAACTTTAAACTGCTGAATTTATTCTCTCATATTTTTTCTTCGCCTCCTTTTAAACGGAAAATTATAAATGCTATATTTAAGTAATAAGTATAAGTACATATTTTCATCTCAATTTGCAATAATTTTCCATCTTTCAGAAATGATCCTCGAGAACTTAATTCAATGAAGAAACTGCAACTCTGGAATAAATAATGAGCACATTCTAAATATATATCATTGATACTTCTAATTTTGAACATTTCTAATATTTTAAAAAAAATGTTTATTTCAATCGCCAATTGCAATAAATTGTCTAACATTTCATTATGTAAATTTGAGAAAAATAAGATTATTAAGAAAATAATACTTATCTTTAAAACAAAAACAACTTTTAAGGAGAATTTTTTCCATTTTTTCTCTACAAATCTTGAAAATGATTCCAATGAACTTCATAAATGCAAGAATTAAATGTAAAAGTAAACACGAAATTATTAATAAATTAATTACAGAACTTACTTGTAATAAGAGAGAATACATATGACATCAAAATTTGCAGCGGTAACCTTTGTGTGTATGTTTACATTCATAACCCTCGCAACAAATAGTGGCATTTTTTTTAAGACTGCATGAAAAATCCTCTAAAAGGCAAAGCCATTCATCGGCGTCAATTGATATAATGAAAAAATGTACAATAACGATAAGGAGGACAATCATTTTTTTGCACATCTTTCCGTCTTGCAACCTTATTACATAACACACAGTACACGACTACACGCCAGACATAACAGCTTCTCCTTCACCACATATATGGGTAATTCTCCACATACAGGGCAATTTGGTGTCAGTGGATTCTATTATTAAAACTGCTGGTTGTATTATTGTAAAAATTTTTGAACATATTCATTTTAGTACCTCATGAGAAGTTCCCTATTAAAAATTATGTTTTATTATTGTAAGCCAGTGTACAAAAAATACTATGTACCCGAAAAATCGCTTGAACAGGTATCCACACATGCCTGAGACGAATTTTTGAGTCATGTAGGTATTAAACAATGCACTACTTTAAAGTGTATGTTTAAAAACCTTAAAGTTAGAATCAAAAAGTACAATCTTGATCATTGCTATTTTAATTATAATGAAATATACACTACAAATGCACGCAAGTATGAGTGTCTTTGAAAATATTTTTGAAGTTACGTCGATACATAAGGAACAGAAGTTATAGATAAAAAGATACAAAGGATTTTTCAATTCATTTTGCTTTTAAACTTCCCGTGTGGAAAAATTTCGTGGCCGTCTTATGTAGAGAGATCGGCTGGCTAGACCGAATCTAGACCGTCTACATAAGACGGTCTGATAGGGTGCTGGCCTTGGCCCTCTTAGACGGACTCGATTGCAAAAATTTCAAAGATTCATCGAAGCGGTCTGGCTGGACCCCTCTCAGACGGTCATGGTTGAAAATAGGAAGTGTTATCGTGACAGTGTATGGTGTAATCCTCAGCAGACAGAAATGATTGGGAAAACCTAAAAGAATATTAAAGTTTGCAGGAAAGTTTTGTGTTGAAGTCAGATTGACACATGTCTAGGTTTGTATACACACTGTTTTTTTTATAATTGTTGAGCAATATAATATCCACTTATATGAGATAAGATTAATTGATTCTTTCTCAAATTGCAACCTAACCTACAAAGGACCAGAGAGGAAGATTTTATATATGTCTTTACATCGTACTGAATCTATTTCTAGTCACATTTTTAATAAAAACGAAGATGGACAATAATGATTTCAGAAAAATGTTATGTAATGTTGTGTTAATTGTCGCCTATCCCTCTGCGTCCGTAGGATGGCCATACTTATGACCAATGTCGTGAATTGTCTGCTATTTTGTTATCAACATAGTAGTCAAAATATCCTGCTTTGAAATCACCCAACACAATAAGGAAAGAATCCATGTGATAGTATTTAAAACTTGATAAAAAATCGATATCGATCAATGATTTTGTATATTATGTTAATTGTCGCTTATCACTCGGCGTCCGTAGGATGGCCGCACTTAGGGCTATTATCGTAAATTGCCTGCTATTTTGTAATCATTATTATATAATAGTTGAACTTAAAGTAAACTAAATTAATTTTCAACAAAAAACGAATAAATGATGAATCTTGAACTGAAATATTTCAATTTAATCCGTGCTTGACACGCATCTATAGAATAACATACTTGCCACACTGGGATAAGTTTTTACCCCAGTGACGAAAACTGTCATAAAAAATAAACTACTGAATATTTTAACTTGAAATTTTTTTTTAGAGCATATTGAAATTCTGATTTAAAAGATAGTGTACTAACTGTGAAGTTCTGATACTTCTTTCCCTCCTCTTTCTGTACGGTCCAATCTAGACCATCGCGTGGTAAAAGCGTTACACGTCTGGCCAGCGTCTGATCAGCTCGTCTATTCTGGAAGAGCTGATCAGCGGCTGGTCAGCGCCGTCTAATCTAGTCCATCTCATGGTTTAGGTGTTACACTTCTGGCCAGCGGCGCTATTAGACCGTCTGTCCAGCGTCGGACCAGACACAAGACGGTCTGGCCAGCGCTTGACCAGCGCCTCGAAATTTTTTCACACGGGTTTAGAAACATTTTTACATCCCGTGTGGAAAAATTTCGG
>NC_046662.1:69712156-69718008 GCF_010883055.1 Belonocnema kinseyi | reverse complement strand
CTCGAAATTTTTTCACACGGGTTTAGAAACATTTTTACATCCCGTGTGGAAAAATTTCGGGGCGCTGGCCAAGCGCTGGCCAGACCGTCTTGTGTCTGGTCAGACGCTGGACAGACGTTCTAATAGCGCCGCTGGCCAGAAGTGTAACGTCTAAATCATGAGATAGACTAGATTAGACCGAAAATCAAAATTTGAAGCCGAAAAACGCACGATATGAAAAAAAGTCAAAAGAAGAAAAACATTTGTTTTTGAAAGACCTACAAGATTATCATAACTAATTTTTGGATTTTCTTAAAAAATCGAAAATTCAAATTTTGATTGCACAAAAAATAATGGAAAATAAAAAATGCCATTTTGTGGACGAACTACGTAGGATACGAAAAAAGATGAATTAACAAAAATAGTTATCCCAAAAAATATCTACAACTTCGTTAAGAATCACTCCTTGATAGGACGCGTACTCTTTGTTTTATTGAGAAACTTAATCTTTGACTATACTTAATTAAGTAGACAATGAAGACGAAGTAGAATATGAAGACGCAAATAAATACTGCCATCTAAAAGAGATCTTTTTGATAAAGTTTTTTCAAGCATTCCAAATGCAAAGAATAAATATCCGAGCGTGAAACGCGAGGTAACCTATTATCGAGCGAGAAGCGCGAGATTCAACCGCGCGCGCCCCAGGCGCGCTCAAACGTGCGAGCGAAGCGAGCCGCGCGCGCGGCGCGCAAGGAGAATTTACCCGCACAGCGGGCAAATTTTTTGTGTTGTTTCCCATCGAAATAACATCAATCGACGTGACCATAGTTTCAAGTTGTGATGTCAGTTGACAATATGTATGCACGTCAAGGGCCAAAGAATAATACCAATTGCATGGGACGAAACATAATATTTTTTACAACGTGCAGTGTTAAAAATAATATTAAATTTAATATACCCATGTGTATTAAAATTAATATATCAAGCATATGAAACCGCCATTAAGGGCGACTATAATAAATTTCATATACATTCATGTTAATCACTTACAAGAAATATCAGATAATTCCATTTTTCACAAATTCAAAATAAGCTTAGCAGTAATTTTCGATTGTAAATAATAAAACATGATACCTTCTTCCTGATAACCAGCAATTAAATTGGATTTTCAGTCAAAAAGTACAATTAAGCAAATAAATAACACACCTAACCTACAACTAACTGTCTTCGCTTTAAATTTTGACTATTTAGAGCGAAATTAGGCAAAAGTTTTACTCATACATTGCACTTTCATAATAAATAACAATTCAATCGACAAATTCTAGATTATTTATTTAATTGAGAATATTTGACAAGATTTAATGTAATTAAAGCACATTGAGTTTTCACGCACAGTGCTATACTGACCTGTATATTAAATTTAATACACATGTATGTTAAATTCACTACACCAATGTATGTTACATTTCAGTAGCGGTAGTGCATACTTATTTCACACACATGTATATTAAACCTTGTGCAGATTTTTCTCACAGTCTGGGCAAAAGTGATTTTTCACCATAAATGTATTTTTATATAATTTTTGTTTACAAAGCTATTTAATTAAATCATGAAAACTTACGGCGAAAAATAATTTTTGTCTAAAATTTTTTAATCAACAAATAAAAAAATAATCATTTCTTTTTATATCTAGTACATACTTTCTATCATAGTATTTCTCATTTGTGAAAATTTATTTGCATTCTTTCACTTTCATTATAAATAATTTTAGTTACAGGAAAAATGGAAAATGGGTGCGACGTCATAAGGCTCCACAAACCTTTCAAATAAATTTGTAACGTGAATACTTTTATGGGTTCTTTTTTTATGACACTGAACCTAACTTTCACTGAAAAAATAATTTTTAAAAATATTGTTTTTAAATTTACTTTTTCCGAAAGTGTCCTCTGCATGGGGAATTACCCATATACTTAGTTTAGCCTGTAGTGCAGTCAGATCATAATATGACATCATCGGATGATGCTGATAAGCGAGCACCAAAAGTTTCTCATCAAATATTTAAAAGTACGTTAAAAAAACATCAAATTAAAAAAGTCAAATTGCGCAATAAAATTGCACAGGAAGGCTTGAGAAGAAGTATGTTTAAAAAAACCAGGATGGTCGTTTTAATCAAAGAAAAAAATTGAAAAGATTTAATATGATATGTAATGTTTGTTTTTCATTTATATTCAAATTAAGAATTTTTTCTTATTTCTAACACTTTATTCAAAGAAAACAAGCGAAGAAGGGATTGGATGATAAAATAGGATCATTTTTATTCTTAATAATTGTAGATGTTGGAAAATTTAGGCAATTTTTAAATTTTCATTTTCGACTGTGGTTCTTCATATGATTTTTCGGTATCTGCATGAGTTCCATTTAAAAAATTAGAAATGCCACGGCAATGAAGGAACTGCAGCTTCTATAATCAAAAATTAACAAATTAATTCCTTTAATGTATTGAATTGTACCGTAAAATGGGGCTAAGCAGCGCGTGTGACGGAAACCGGTTTATCAGCAACTTTATTATTTATAATTATCTCGTCATTTGAAAATAACATTTTAAGATTAGCAAATTTTTTCTTTGTCGAAAATGTTAAAATTTATTTTTAATCTTGTTTGTTATACTTTTATAAGGTACATTTCCTACAAAAATGGAGTACTTATATTTTCAGTTGAAAAATAAATTTTACACCACACCAAAAATTTTTAACATAATAGTTTAATTTTCAAGCAAGAATATGAATTTTCAACAAAAATGATGAAAGAAGACAAAAAATTCATTTTTAACCAAGTGGTTTAACTTCACATCAGCAGTTGAATTTCTAACCAAAAAATTCTCAATAAAAAATGTAATAGTTGCCATTTCACCGACAAAAGATTTTAATTTTGAACAGTCGAATCAAATCAAAAAAGGGGATCTTTCAACAAGATAGATGAAACCTCAACCAAAAAAGAGTAACATACAACCAACCAGTTACATTTTTTAGCTAAAAATATATAATCCTTTGATACGAGATGAATTATTAAATAAAAAAGGCGAATCTTTAACAAAAGTGTGGAATTTTTAATGAAGGAAGATTTTTCGGTCAACAAATAAAAAAAAAATCATAAAACATATTGACATTTCATATCACAGAAAGCAGAGTTTTCTACAAAACAGTCGAATTTTCAACAAGAAAGTTATTTGCAACAAAAAAATACATATGTTTTATTACAGTATTTGAATTTTTTAACCGAAAATAATGAGTATTTCACAGCGAATTTATATGTAGGTTCATTCCAAAAGTTTATAAAATATTATTAAGATTGTGTTTGTAAAAAGTTGTATCTTCAACAAAAAGGTTCTTTTTTAATCCAGAAAGATGACTTTTCTACAACAGATTACAAATTTCTACCAAAAGACGCATTTTTAACCAAATAGTTGAATCCTCAACCAAATGGATGAGTTTTGAATCAAGATAGATGAATTTTAAACCAAACAGTTCATTAATTTAAAAAAACTAATTTTAAACTTGAAACTGAAGAAGTAGTTAAACTTAAAACAAAGAAAATGGTTTTTCAACAAAAATATACGTATTTTAACAAAATAGTTTGATCCTAAACCAAAACAGCTTGATTTTCGACCGAAAAGTTGCATTTTTAACCAAAAAGAAAGAATTTTAAAATTTCAACAAAAAATACGAATTTCCAACAAAATACATAAATTTTTAGTCAACTCGTTGAATTTTCATCTAGAGAATATCACTTTTTAATTCAGATATTTTCCAACAAAAGATGAAATATTTAAATTTTCAGTTAAAAAAAAATTATTCTTAATAATAAAAAAAAGTATTTAGACTAAAACACTTAAATTTTCAACCAAAGAGACGAATTTTCAAATAAAATGCTAAATCTTTAACGAACAAAAATCTTTAACGAACAAAAATCATTATGAACAAAAGGTTATTTTTTAAACAAAAAGATTATTTTTTTAAAAATGGACTAGTTCAATTTTAAACGAAACGGATGAATCTTCAACCAGAAAATAAATTTTTAACAAAGTCGTTCAAATTTCAACTAAGTAATTGAATTTGTCTAAATTAAAAAATTAAATATTATCTACATTTGTAACGTTATTTCCAGTGAGCACTCTGCTCTCTTACCCTGCGGCCAACCGTATATTTGAGCGTTACCCCTTTTACCCTCAAATTGTTAAAGTAGTTTCTAGACAGCCCCTTATCAATATAGTTTCTAATAATTAATTTAATTAATTATAATTTTAAAATGAAAAAAATTATTAATAAAAGTAATTACCAAAAATTCAGTAAAATCGCATGTAACAGAGGTAACCGATAAAAGCTGGCTGACAAGCAAAATTTTCTGTGTGACAGCATGGATTGGGTTCATTTTCTGTGTAATTACACGGTTGACCATCATCGATGCAATGTTTTTCTTCAACATCGATAAACCCCATGATTATACCCAAGCAATAGACAGCAAGTATAAAAACGATTTTAAGAAACATTTTGTATTGTATTTCGTATTCTTCACTGTGAGTGGCGTAGAAAAAACTATCGTTTATATAAGTATGACAGCAGGAATAGGTATATGCATTTATCAAACCTGCGTGCGCAGTAAGGAAAATAATGAATTTGTCGTGCAAGAATTGACAAGGAGGAACAGGAAAATTCCGACAGCGAAAGGAATTACGTCAATAAGACAGAGAAAACAAAAATAAAGTATTAAACTAAAAAAAAGTCGGCAACAAACTTGGTAATGCATATGATATTGCTTTTTAATGTTTAAGCTTTTCATTCGTCACGAATTTAAACGGATAAAAACGGTCTTGTCAACAAAATAGTTAAATTTTCAACCGAAAAATATTTTCTGCTAAAAGAGCTGAATTTCAACCCAAAAAGAAGAATTTAAAAAAAGTGTTGACCAAACTGTTACCGTAACAACCAAATAGTTCCAGTTTTGAGCCAAAGAACATTTAAATTTTCAACTAAATAAGATAATTTTGAACCAAAATTAAAATCTTTAAATATTTAGTTTGAAAAATTAATTTTCAATACCAAAAAAAGAAACTTTATTGTAAATAAAAAGCAGTTGAGTACTACCAAAAAGACGAATTTTCAACGAAATAGTTCAATTCTCATCCAACGAGATTACTTTTTAACTTTATTACTTTTTTTATGATAAATATTCAACAAAAAGAAAATAATTTTTCAAAAATAGAGTACAACACTCAACCTAAAATCCAATATTTTAAGCAAAAAGATTATTTTCTCAAAATGGATGGAAGGTAAATTTTCTGAAAAAGGGATAAATCATCATTGCCAAACCGAGTTAATAAAAAATTAGTTTAACGTCAACCAATTAGTTGAATTTTTGACAAAAAATATAACTTTTTTAAAACAAAATAGTTGCATTTTTAACAGAAATAATTAAATTTTCAAACAAATACGAAAAGTTTTAACCAAACAAGAATAATTTCAAACTAAGAATGCAATAGTAGAGTAGAAGGGGGTAATGTCGTGCACTCTTTTTTGACTTGCTCGTATAGGCGTATTTTTCAACTGAATACGACGAGTAAGCATTCGTTCGAAAGATGATTTCATTGATTAAATTTATTTAAAACAACATTTTTGCAGCAAGAAATTGTGCTGGTGTAATTTTAGAAAAAAAGGTGCAAGACATTACCGCCATCGAAATTTGTGGGGAAAAGTCGCACATTATTTTTTGAGAATAGAGGTACCGAAATGTGTAAGGAATGATAATTAGTGGTTTGATTCAAGAAAGTAAAGTATTATTATGTATTTATTTATTATTCTGCAATTAATACAAGTAGA
>NC_046662.1:69707751-69712056 GCF_010883055.1 Belonocnema kinseyi | reverse complement strand
CTTGTATTCATTGAAGAATAATAAATAAATACATAATAATACTTTAGTTCCTTGAATCAAAACACTGATTATCATTCCTTACACATTTCGGCACCTTTACTACACTTGAAAAATAATGCACGACATATCCCCACAAATATCGATGGGGGTAATGTCGTGCACTTTTTTCAAATTACACTAACACAATCTCTTGCTACAACAATGTTGTTTCACATAAATTTAATCAAGGAATCATCTTTCGAACGAATGCTTACTCGTCGTATTCAGTTGAAAAATACGCCTATACGAGCACGTCAAAAAAGAGTGCACAACATTACCCCCTTCTACTCTACTATTGTATTTTTAGTATGAAATTATTCTGTAAATAAAAAAATAAAACTATTATAAATGAAAAACATTAAAGAAAATTAACTACTTGATAAATCAAGGAATGAAAATTAACTTCACGTCAATTGTGAATAGAAGGGCAGATTTCTCTTATCCAGAAATACTGCAAGTAGTAATAGGCGGGTTAAGCCAGACGTACCTACTAGGGCAGAATGAAAAGGCTTAAATTAGTCGAGTCTTTTGAGCTGAGCAAAAAACATTCCCCTATTGCTTCGAAAATTATGGCGAATTTTTTCTTTGTACATTTTTTGCTATTAAATAATAATAAAAAATTAGAAATAAAAAAAATTGTTTTCATAATTTAGAATTTTTTGAAAATGGTCAAAAACATGTTTTTTGGATTCAGTCCTATGCACACAGTTTGAAAAAAGTGAAATATGTCGAACCTGACATTTTTTCACCTAAAACCAAAGAAAAAAGTTGTTATTTTTTCCAAGAAATCCCCCCCCCCAATTGGGGTGGGGATTAATGCGTAGGGCGATACTTGTAGATGGTATCCCGTTTTTTAGTGAGCAGTTAATAAAGTGCTCTGGTACGAATTCTTTAGGCTTATGGGGGGGGGCAAATACATTTTTGATTGCAGATTATATTTGGTTATTTAAAAAAAATTATATACTATTTATATTTCAGATTTTATATTACAAGTTATATTTTTCTCACCCCCACCCCAATATGGGAGGGGGGGATTTTCACATAAAATGAGCACATCAACGAATTCCTACAAAAATATCGTTCGGTCGTAATAGCACCATCATTTTTTGCGTCTAAAAGAAAGTCGTCAAAGTCGCTCAAAAAAACGTAAAATTGACAATATTTGAACGCTTGAAACAAAATTTAAAAAATATTTGTTGTAAAAAACAAGATAACAGCTTTTTTCTTTGGTTTAAGCTGAAGAGATTTCAGGTTCGACATATTCAACTTTTTTTTAAATGTGTGCATCGGACTTAATAAAAAAAACATGTTTTTTGGCCTTTTTTAAAAAATTCTAAATTTAGCCAAAAATCTTTTTTTTATTCTTATTCAGTAGCAAAAAATGTACATGGAAAAAATTCCACATAATTTTCGAAGCAATAGGGAAATTTTTTGGAATTTTCAAAATTTTCCATTTCAAAATGGAACAGAAGATAACGATTCGACTAATTTCATCATTTTCACTCCGCCCTAATACCTACATTAATGTAATGAGAAAATCCAGTAGTAATGTAACGACTTTTAGAGTTGATATAAGGTTAATCACAAATTAGTTTCTTAAGATTAATCTGCTTCATATTCATTTCTCTAATTGAGCAATCATATTATCGTAAATAAAAAATAAATATAAAATAAACATAAATTTTTTAATAAAATTGTTTGACATTAAATTTTAATCTTTTCAAACTATAAAATTTCAAAGTGAAAATTAGTTTAATGATTAAAAAATTTTAAGTTCAAATATCAAAAGACGATTTTCAATTCCAATCGCTCAAAAGTGTACCATTTCATACTGAGTCTTAATGTTTTGGTTATTTTAAGCTTGAAGTTGGATAAACATAATAATTAAAAATTAATCTTTAATTATTTTGAATGTCGAATTTTAAAACGTACTTAAATCAAACTGTTTGGTCTCATTTTAAATCGTTTCAAATTGTACGATTTCAAAGTGAAAGCCGGATTGCTTAAACAACTTAAAATAGTAATATCAAAAGAGGATTTCATTAAATTGTTGAAAACGTAATTTTAAGCTTGAAATTGCTTAAAAAATCCGTTTAAAATTTAAAAATTACCAATTGAAAACGAAACTAATTTAATAATTTTAGAATAAAACGTTCGATCTTGGTGAGAAAGTTTAAATTGAAGACATTGAAACTTTAACGATTTCAGATGGACTCAAATCTGATATTTCTGTTAAAAAGGACGTAGAATTAGTGTAGTTTTTGAAATAAATGCACAAGCTCTTGCAAAATCGTTAGAATAAATGTGTTGACTAGTGTTAATAATAATAATAATAATAATAATAATAATAATAATATTGTTGCTCAGTTGGTTAGACACTCGGACTTCACCTCAGAGGTCCGGGGTTTCGATTCCTGAGCCGGTACCTCTAGAAATTTTTCAATGTACCTTTACCGAGGTTCTGGTGGTTCGGAACCCACCGTGTTCTACTCTATTTTTTAAAAATTATTTTCTTTTTGTTGAATATTCATTATTTTAGTTAACAATTGCTCTCGTTGGTTAAAAATTTAATTATTTTGGTAAAAATTCGTCTCTTTGGTAGTACTCAATTGCTTTTGATTTACAATAAAAATCTGTTTTGGATGAAATATCAACTATTAATCTTTCGTTGAGAATTCATATATTTGGGATAAAAAATCAACTACTTGGTTGAAAGAACTACTTTTGGTTCAAAACTTATTGTTCATAAGTTGAAAAATCAAGTATTTGGTAACAACTTAATATTTTTTGTTGAAAATCCATCATTTTGGTTGAGGATTGAACTATTTGGTCATAATTTAATCTACTTTGGTTACAAATTCAGCTACTTGGTTAAAACTTGTACTGCTTTGTTAAAAGTTGGTCTACGCTGTTAAAAATTTATTTTTTTAAAGATGCACCTGTTTGGTTGATAATCTAACTTTTTTGTTGAAAATTCGTTTGTTTTTTTTTGCTAAAAATTAATTTTTTTATCTGAACGTTCATTTTTCAGTTGAAATTTTAAAAAGTCTTTGGCTCGAAACTTGAAACAGGTAATAAAGTGCTCAGGTAAGAATTCTTTAGACTTATCGGAAAGGGGGGGGGGGCAATACATTTTTGATTACAGATTATATTTGGTTCATGTTAAAAATTATATGCAATATGTATTTCACATTTTATATTATAAATTATATTTCACCCCCCCCCCATAATATGGGGGGGGTTATACATAAAATGAGCCCATCAGCGAATTCCTACAAAAATATCGTTCTGCCGTAAGAACACCGTCATTTTTTGCGTCTAAAATCAAGTCCAAATCGCTCAAAAAAACGTAAAATTTACTTTGGTTCAAGCTGCAGAAATTTCAGGTTCGACATATGCAACTTTTTTTTAAATGTGTGCATAGGAGTCAATCCACAAAACATTTGTTTTGGCTATTTTCAAAAAATTCTAAATTGAGCAAAAAAATTTTTTTCTTATTTATAATTTTTTATTATTATTCAGTAGCAAAAAATTTAGATAGAAAAAATTCGACATCATTTTCGAAGTAATAGAGAAATTTTTTGGAATTTTCACCTGTTTGGTTTAAAATTTAACTTTACTGTTTAAAAATCTTTTTTTTTTTGCTGAAAATTAATTTTATTGTCTGAACGTTCATTTTGCAGTTGAAATTTTTAATATTCTTTGGCTCGAAACCTGAATTATTTGGTTGTTAAGGAAACTGTTTGGTTAACTTTTTTTAAAATTCTGTTTGGGTTGAAATACAACTCATTTAGTAGAAAATATTTTTTGGTAGAAAATTGAGCTATTTTGTTGAAAGTAGAGTAGAAGGGGGTAATGTCGTGCAGGGAGCGATGTCGTGAACTGGCCTTTTTAACTAATGGATTAAAATGATTCACTAGCTTTCTGAAAAGTAAGTGCATTCGTAACAAAACGTATTGCGTCATTTGTGAAACACACGTTTTCGGGACGACAAAGTGTTTTTTTATCGTATCAAAAAAATTATTTGCCTCGCAGGAAAATATACCAGGTAAGTATTTTCCGAAGTAAAATCTCTTGCCGACGAAAAATAAAGTTTCGTTTTTGGTAAAATTTTCGTTTTTTACCGAGTTGTCGAAACCAATTGAGAAATTTGGACCGCAGATTCGGATTCAGCATACCAAAAACCTTCGGAAAAGTACATTCTGTTTTTTTACTTTCTACTGTATTTCTTAATTTTATATAACGTTACATATAACTTATATATAT
>NC_046662.1:69704363-69707651 GCF_010883055.1 Belonocnema kinseyi | reverse complement strand
AAGTTACATAAATTTAAGAACCGATTTTTGCCTATATTTAAGGTGATGCACGACATTTTCCCAATGGTAATTTTCAGGTAAACTTTGTCATCCCGAAAACGTGTGTTTCACAAATGACGCAACACATTTAATCACGAATACATGAAGATCGCTAGTATTGTATGTCCAAGCTCCGTTGGTCACTAGGCACTTACTTTACAGACAGCTAGTAAATAATTTTATTCCTTTAGTTAAAAAAGCCAGTTCACGACATCGCCCTCTGCACGACATTCCCCCTTCTACTCTACTTTCAACAAAATAGTTCAATTTTCAACCAAAAAATATTTTCTACTAAATGAGTTGAATTTCAACCCAAAAAAAAGAATTAAAAAAAATATTAACCAAACAGATGCCCTAACAACCAAATAATTTAAGTTCCGAGCCAAAGACTATTTAAAATTTCAACTGAAAAATGAACGATCAGATAAAAAAATTTATTTTTAGGAAAAAAAAACGAATTTTTAACAAAAAAGTTAAAATTTCAACTAAATAGGTTCATCTTCAAGAAAATAAATTTTTAACAACGTAGACCGACTTTTAACAGAGTAGTACAACTTTCAACCAAGTAGTTGAATTTGTAACCAAAGTACACGGAAAAACTGTGTACTTGAGGAATTACTAAAAGTAATTATTAAAAGTCGGTGCCGTAGAAGTTCAAAATGATTATTACGAACAAGTTGAAGAGAAACTAAATTTGCGCTGTGAGAACCACAGTTCTAGGTCGCTTAAAATTACAGAACTCTACTGTGTTTTGAAATACACGGACGTGGCGGCGCGCTACTCAGGTGTGTGTCGCGAACACAGTTGCGATACGAGAGGACAGTTGCGTAAGTGTCTCTCAGGGTTGTGACTCCCGGCATCGCAAAGGCGTGATTCAATAAAGAATCAAAAATCAAAATTACAGAAACGAAAAATCAATGGAAATTAGATGTAAAATAATTTTATTTTTAAGAATAATTGCAATAAAAGATTGCAATTTCATTTTTTTGGTTCAAAGTTGAACTATTTGGTTAAAAATTTATCTTTTTGCATAAAAAAATGAGTCATTTTCGTTCAAATTAATGGTTTTATTTGATAAATCATCTATCGGGTTACTAATGCTTCTTTATTCTTGAATATTTATCATTTTAATAGAAATTCGAAAAAAGTTGAATAATTTTTAATTTTTTAAAAATCGAGTAAGTTTAAGCGATATTTATAAGTTTTAAAAAGATTTCACTATGCTTTAAAAGTTTAAAATTCTTCAAAACATTTAAAACAAAATGTAATTTTTTAATGTTACAACATACATTTGTAATGCCATTCAAACATTTTGAAGATAATGAAAATAATTGCTTGAAGTTCCTGGAAAAATTGCAAAAGTTTTATTTAAAAAAAAATTTATTTATATATAATATTTAGAACGACTAAAAAATGCAAAAAAAAGACGAATAAATAAAAATGATGTCATTATTAATTTAGAAGAATAAGAATTTTTTTTAATTTATAGTTTTTAGTTTAAAATTAAACTATTACATTTAAAAAATTTTGTTATTGGTTGGAAATTATTTTATTTTTTTATTTTCTTAGCTAAAAGTTAATGTGTATTGTCAAAAAATCGTCTTTTTTGGTAAAGAAAAATTCTATGAGTGCAGCTGACTAAAAAAGCAGTCATAATAATGATTAAGATTGTAAATAGAATTCTGTGTTTAGTTCACTCTCCAACTGAGTGGCAAGGAGCTAAAACTGTACCAATTCCTAAACAAGGAACAAATCATTATCTTATTAATAATTATCGACTAATAAGTCTTATTTCACATCTGAGTAAAATTGCGTTGAAAATTATTAAAAATAGCATTAATAAAATGTTGCAAAAATATTTTTAGCAGAATATTTAAAAAGATTTCAAAATATACACAGGTTTCGATAAATGAATAAAAAGTGAACGATTATAATTGTTTATTTAATTAAAAATTTTGTATGCAAAAAGAGAAATTAATTTTATTTTAAGTCGTAAAAAATTAATAATTGTTCAATTGCTATTCATTTATCAAAACCTGTGTTTTTCTCGAAACCTTTAAATATCTCTTAAACTTACTCGATTTTTATAAATTAATACTGATATCGTTTTTATTAATCTATCAAAATTTTTTTTAATCTGTCTAAATATTATCTTAAAATTAATTTTTTCAAAAGAAAACATCATTTGTAATTTTTTCTATTTTAACATGAATTCTAAAAATGCTCAAATGGAAACTTTTAAATTATCTCCTTTACCATTCTTTTAAATCCGTTTGAATTTTCTAAAAATATTCTAAACAGTTCGATTTTATAAAATACTATGAAATAATTTTACATGATTAAAATAGATAAAAAATTATTTATAAATTATTATAAATAACCTAAAATTTAAAAATAGTGCTTATTTTGTATTTGAAATATTTTAGAATGCGCTGAATTCTAAAAATGATAAAATGGAAACTTTTAAATAATCCTTCTGATATACAAAGTAGGCTAAATATAAAAGCCTCTATATAAATCGGAATATTTTTTGTCGCTTTGGAAAGGGCGCGCAGATATTACAGAACTGTGCCGTGTTTTTTATTTGAGAGGCGTTCTGTGAAATATCCAGTCTTTCACTTGTTTTTAACGGACTTTAGTTTCGAAAATTTTAAAGCTTCCCGTTGCTACAATTACTGTCGCATTTAAAAATTCTTTCTGCATTATGCTTAATTCTCATAGAAACAGTTCTGTACAATTTAAAATATCGTAGTCTGTAATTTTTACGGATTTTTTCTCAGATCCGCCACATCGTAACTAATTTTGTAACTCCTCAAGTACACATTTTTTCCATGTAGATTAAGTTTTGACCAAATAGTTCAATCCTCAACCAAAATGATGGATTTTGAACAAAAAACATCAAGTTTTTACCAAATACTTGCAAGGAGAAAAATGGATGTTCAGGGTTAACATATTTTATGTTTAACTATAGGGCAACAATCTAGATGTTCAAAGTTAGCATCTGTAGATCTTAAAAAGTGAGATGTTACTCTCTAGCATGCAAAATGTTCAGCTGAAATATCCGAGATATTACATGTATGTTTATGTCAAATAATGCCTGTAAATATTTGAGGAGTTTACTTACAGTCTGTCAAGTTAAAGTGGTTAAAATGGTTTTTTCATTGTAGGGCGAAACTTTACGTCATTTGCACGAAGATGAGTTCTTATAGTTTCATGTGATATATCGTGACCCTTTTTCTTCAATTTCGC
>NC_046662.1:69681833-69704263 GCF_010883055.1 Belonocnema kinseyi | reverse complement strand
GAGGGAGCTCTTCTTAATATTTTGACACCAAAATCATGTCGATACACCTTACCGACTGCGAGTAAAGCCACCCACGCTTTAACTTGACAGACTGTATTTGTGGTAATGTAAGGAATTAATTGATAACTTATTTTTGAATTTGAAATTAAACTTTAATGTTCGTACACGAAGGAAAAACAGATGAAGGGTATGAAAAGTCGATCAGATAATACATTCAGTCAAGTTGAGGTTATGTTAAATATTTGTAATTCAAAATAAAAACGGGGTAAGTAATCAAAGAACGAATGATCTATAATCTGAATTTAAAATTCGATCTATTTTAAGTTACTTAAACTAAATTTTCATTTTAAATTTATAAACATTTTGTCGAATGTGTTGAGTCAATAAACCTGCAACTTAAGATCACTGTTCCCTACTTTGGACAAAAAAAATTGTTATCCAATTTTATGCAAGGATCCTTAATTTTGATTCTTTTGAAATGTTTCAAAATTGTAATATTCCATAAATGTAATATCGAAAATATATAGTGGTTAAGTATAGTCTTGAAATTCCAATGCGCTATGCGCATGCGCTCGGACGGTTGTAACATCTGAATGTGTTTAAGTTTAACATAAAAAATTTTTTACGCGTAACATCTTAAAAATATTGTAAATGTTTGGCATGAATATCTCCATGTTAGGTGCTTCAATCTTACCCTTTGATCATCTACATTTAAAAATCCATTTTTCTCCGTGTGATTTTTCAACTTATAAAGGATAAGTTATAAGGTAAAAAATGATATTTAAACAAACAAAAAAACGTTTTTTCAACAAAAAGTTAAATTTTTGACCGAAGAGGTGAATATTTAAAAAGGAATTTTTAACAAAGTAGTTAAACTTTTAACTAAATTGTAAAATTTTTCATATTAAAGATTAATTTTTAACCCAGAGTAGTTCTTAAAATCAAGTAGTTAATTTTTTATCCCAAATATATGAATTCTCAACGAAAGATTAATAGTAGATACTTCAACCAAAACAAATTTTTATTGTAAATCAAAAGCAATTGAATACTACCAAAAAGACGAATTTTTAATAAAATAATTAAATTCTCAACCAACGAGATCAATTTTTAACTAAAATTATGAATATTCAACAAAAAGAACGTTAAATTTTCTAACAAAGAGTTAAATGGTCATTAAAAAAATGAATTAAAAAAAATTAGTTCTACTTTCAACCAATTAGTTGAATTTTTTCCAAAAAAGATAACTTTTTAAAACAAAATAGTAGTATTTTTAACAAAAATAATTAAATTTTCAACCAAATACTAGAAGTTTTAACCAAACGAGAATAATTTCAAAACTAAAAATAAAATAGTACGCCTTTCAAACAAAATAGTTGGATTTTTTTATTGTATTCTATTCATTCAGTTCGCAATTAAGCAAAAAAACAAGAAAAATGGAAAAAGGGTAAATTTTTTGAAAACAGAAGAAAGGAATTCAATTCCTTAAGAAACAGATGTTATCAGTAAAACGTTCTCAAGTACACGTAAAAGAAATTTTCAAACTGATTATTCGGAAAACCCGCTCCCTTTTTGTTTTTGTATAACGGAAACAATTATTCAGTCCTTTTGGAAGCGGATTTAAATTTTTATGTTCAAAATAATGGTCTATAAAATAGTAAATTATCTCTTATCGATTAATACACGTATAAAAATGTATCATAATTTGAAATCACTTTTTAGATCTCGAAAAAAAAAACATTGGAAGAAATTGGGATCCACAAAAATAGATAAATTATGATGATTATTATTATTTAATTATTAATTAATATTATTATTTAATTATTTAATAATTATTTTATTTAATATTATTATTTATTCTAGCGATTTTACAAAAGCTTGTGCATTTATTTCAAAAACTACCCTAATTCTGCGTCCTTTTTAACAGGAATTTCATATTTGAGTTAAGCTGAAATCGTTAAAGTTTGAATGTCTTAAATTTAAACTTTCTTACTAAAGCCGAAAGTTTTATTAAAAAATTACAAAATTTATTTCGTTTTTAATTTTAAATTCTTAGTTTTAAACGCATTTTTTAAGCCATTTCAAGTCTAAAATTGCGTTTTCAACAATTTAATGAAATCATCTTTTGATATTTCGATATTAAATTATTTAAGAAATAAGACTTTCACTTTGAAATTGTACAATTTGAAACGATTTAAAATGAGACCAAACAACTTGATGTAAGTACGTTTTTTAAATTCGAAATTCAAAATTATTCAAAATCAAATTCTATTTATTATGTTTTGCTCACTTCAGGCTTCAAATAATCAAAACATTAAGACTCAGTCTGAAATAGAATCATTTTAAGCGATTTAAATTGAAAATCGTCTTTTGATCATTGAACTTAAATTTGTTTAATCATTAGACTAATTTCACTTTGAAATTTTATAGTTTAAAAAGATTAAATTTTAATGCCAAACAATTTTTTTTCAATTACATTTCAAATTAATGATATTTTTTCCTTATTCCTAACACTTCATTCAAAAGAGACAAGTAAATAAATACGTTGAATCAAAAAAAAAATTTTATTGTTTAGACATGCGATTAAAAAAGAAAAAAACCATACATGTTAAGAAATTTGTAATATTTCATTTTCAGTGTAGTTCATCATATCATTTATAGATAGCTTCATGATTTCTTGAATTTAATTCTTGAATTTATTATAATTTATGCCGATTTCCAATCATATTATTTTTCATTACGGACATCAAGGTGAACAAACATTTGAGCCTCATTTCCCATTTTTAAAAACGAGATGAAAATGCCACAAGGAAAAGGGGTTTAAGTTTTTTTTTACTCTTCAATGATAATTAAATTTGGGGGTGGAAACAAAAGTGTACTTTATTCTCTGAAGAAGTTTAATTAAAAGAGTAAAAATAAAATTCAGTGACTCTTCTCTCGCTGATACAAATTTAAATTTGATTCAAGTTTAGGTTAAATGGCCACTTATAAATATTGTTTCCGATAAAAAATCGATTAAAATTAAAAAAATGTAAGAGTTTAGTAATCAAAGCACTTACCAAAAATCTAACATGTCACGTTAAAAACAGATGTAACCGATAAAAGCTGGTTTACAGCTTTATGATTTGTTACAGCATGGATTGGGATTACAATCCTGATGATCTTTAACGCAAGATCCTACGTTAGCACCAATGCACACCATAAAAATAGACAAGCAAAAAACAGCAAGTATAAAAACTATCTTGAGATACATTTTGTCTTTTACCAGTAAAAATGTCTGAGGACGAAAAGATTTCCGAAATAAATTCACTACTAGTGAAATACAAATTTCTGCTGATCAGAATCTTTGCAATTGTTTATCCATTTAGTGGAGCAGGACTTCCACTAAATTAAAGTTTTTAGGATGGATCAACTAACACTTGTAAGTGCACTGGTACACTGGTAAAATTATAACCATTGTCATCAATGAAGAATAATCTAAGTTAATCAACAATGTGCATAAATCTTTATTAAAAAAAGATGCTCCTCTTCTGACTGTCAATTAAAAATTTCAGAATTCAGAGTCAATCATACTAGAACTATAAAATCCATAAAATAGTCTTCCCTACAGTAATGCTCAATGTTAGTTTCTATTTCCCAATCCATATTTTTTATTTCATGGAGCATTTCCTGATTACCTAGTGGTCGACTGAGGTCAGCCCTGGCTTCGGATACCGTTAAACACAACATCAGATATGTTATATAGACTCCAGGGTCAGTGCACTTTGCTCGCGAAAGAGGTTCGATCCCTTTGGTCTGGTCATCTCTCTCCAGGACGCTGCGCTTTCGTCGGCCATTCCGACTCCGGAAGTCGGTCCAATAACAAGGAGAGGGTTGTTCCTGCAAACCAATAGCCAATCCCATCCGGGGTCGACCGGGTTTTACCGAATCGGGAGCTCTGCTTCCTTGAGTTTGCGTCGACGTCGTCGTCACATTGCTTGTGCAACAAGTTCGCAGCAACTTCGCGGTTCACTGACACCGGGTCGACGCCGACGCCCGTTCGAGCGACACTCGACGTCGGGACACCACAGTCGAAGGACGCGCGGCATGAATATGTAAGCAATTCGCGGCGAGACGCGATCATTTGCATTCGTAAACCTTATCCCTTAAAGGCCTCGTCGAACGGATACCGGAAATCCTTTCCCTACTTCAAAAGTCGAGGTTACCTGTCGTGACAGAGTGTTGAAGAGCGACCTTGGATTCTGCTTCCCTCAACGGTATTGAAAGTGCGAGAAGTTTAGTTTGTTTATTAATTCAGGGAATGATAATGAGATTAGGAGACCTTAAAAAAGAATCTACTGGGTTATATTTTCTAGTTGAAGAAACTTAGGAGTAATTCATAAAAGATATAAATGTTATATCATTATTGTAATATCAAAGACTTCAAGTAATGCTGCTTGAAAATAGGATTGATAGTGTTATCATTGATTTTAGTATTGGTACCAGGCATTGGAAGTAGGTTTGAGGACAAATCTCCCGAGGGATTTCTGCTAGACGTTGAAGAAACTTGGTATCTATTGGGATGTTAAAAAAAAGAAGATAGAAGACTTCAAAAATTATCAAAATAAAATAACAGATTAGTAGAACAATATGTTGAGGCTTATACATGATTATGATTATTAAGACTGAGTCTCACTGCAAAAGATATATAGTGATTTAAAACTGGGAGTGATTCAACAATATTAGTACCTTTCGGATCTGAAACTGGACAATAACTGGATTAAGCTTTCTCTAATAATCAATTAAAGGACTGACATCAATCAAAGAAACTGCATCAATCAGTGGACAATTCATCAAATTAGGATCTTCAGTACTAATCATCTAGCTAACGAATCCACTTAGGTTACTTATCGCTTAAGATCTTAAGAGATGATTAGCTTCACTTCAATAGAGGTAGACTACTACGTGAAGAACTTCAGTGATCATCTCAAGTCGAAATTGCAGAGAAACCCCATAGTTTAGGTCAACATTATTCAAGATGATCACGTAACTATCTTATTGATACAATCTGCTAAGTTAAGCAATTCAGAACTGATCAAGTAATGGATGAAGCCACATGTCTATTAAGGCATTCGTCATAAAAACCAGGAATTGGATAAGTCTAAACTTCAGTCGTCACCAGCTAGTGGATGAAAGTAAATGAGTTGGATATCAAAACCAAAGAGAATCTTTTATAGATTGATCATAACTCCATGAGCATTTTCGAAATTGAAACGAAAATTACAGAAACGACTGAAACATTGATATAGGGTGAGAATATTCACAAGTGTTTATCCAATCGGCGGAGTATCTGTTTACTCTGATCTGCTAGTCAGATAAAGCAAGAGTTCTTGGAGAAAGAACACCAAAAATTTCTAAAAAAAAGGACTAGTGTTTTAACCAATGATAATAAGGGTACATAAGAAGCAAAAGATTTAGTTTCTGATGGCTGGAACAAGACTTCTTCTGCATTAAAGTTTTCATTTATTCACTAATAGTTGAGCAAATACATCCAGAGGTTACATGTCATCATTTTTAATCAGGTAACACATAAGATCCACATGCACAAATTGTACCCAAGAGTTTTAGCTAGCAGTTCCATTTGTTAGGAATTATATAAGTTCCAAACAATATCAAAACAATCTGGCACACATTATTCACTAAGTTAATCTGTAAGAACATCTTCCATAAATCCCAGAACCTTCATGAATTAAAATACCGCAAGAACATAACCATCTCTAGGTTTAAATCAAAAGTCTCATCCCCAAAGAACCCTGGATTCAATAAATCACAGCTTCCTAAAGGCATGATAGCAGCTCACAACCAGACCTCCTCCCGGGCGGGTTCTCGACTCGGTCAGCTCGAGGACATCGGCACCGGGACAGCAAACCATATCGCTGATAAAATCCAAGGGTTAGGGGAAGTGAAAGAGGAGCGTAATCACGAGGCGCCACGTCGCGACGAGTCTCCGAAACAAAATTCGACAACGATGCCGAATACAACCCCATCTGGTGGAATTCAGGAGGACGACGATGACGACGAAGAGGATGATGAGGATGGGGTGCGAGTAGGGGAAATGGATGAGGAGGAGGACGACGAGGAGGTGGAATCCGTCAGGGAGAGGGAGATTCCAGGTCCCGAGGTGGTGGAACCCTCGATAACGAGCAACGGCCGTAGGGGAACAATAGGGGTGGGAATGGGTATGGTAATGAAGGATACAGGTATGGGGGTGAAAGAGCCATACTCGAGTGGGGGTGGCGGCATGGGCGGGTACTGGAACAGGCAGAGTAGACCCTCCAGTCCCCGCATGCCGCCTCCGGAGCAGCCGGAGACCAGGCCGAAGAGCCGATATGAGCCGGTGCAACCGGCAAGGTACAATAACCTTGGATATTGGAGAGCCAGACGTGTTACATTCTACAAAAATGGGGATCCCTATTTTCCCGGAGTCGAATTCAGGTTAGTGACAACATTTGTATGTTTGGGGTTATTTTTGAAGGGGTCAGATAGTTTGTGGTTGTGGTGGGTGGTGCGGTTCAGAAGAAAAGGTGTGTTTGGCAACATTTTCTTTTAATCTGGTAGCATCAATTTCTGATGTATATCATCTGTTGCTGATCAAAGACTGTTGGCTAATGTCATGCCTGTTAGTTGTTTAATTATTGTGATATCTTAAGATATAATCAGGTGAAAAAAGAAGATGATAGTCTTTGATGTTCCAGCTAATATATCAAATTACTGATTGATCTTTATATCTATGTTGGTGCTTTTGCTATATGTACAAAAAGATCTAAGTTATGATAAAGATAGTTCATGAAATTTTGATGAATTTAAAAAATACAACGTGACCTGTGTTCACATTTATATTACTCTTCTATGGAAAAAATCATTGTTGATGATAAAATTAGCGCAAAGTCTAATTTCATTTATTGTTGTTTGTACTTGGCTTATTAATGGATTCATTTTGATTGTTAATTGTTGATTGATTCGCTGATTGGTGTATTTCTGCTGTTAATGAGTATTGAGTATATTGTTCACATGTCAAATTTGATTTATTTTCAATGAAATCTTCGAGCTTTTCTAAGTTATCTGATTTCTGCTTTTTATTTTAAATCTTTAAAAATTTATTATTTAACTGATTGGTTTCCTGATTGTCATATTTATTTGGTTAATAAAGATTGTTCTGGTTGAAGACTAAAAAATCTTTTTTATTAGACTTTATAATTCTTTTACTTTATCATTCTTTGTAATTGTTTACTTTAACCATAAATTAACTTATTTTGTTTTGAGAATGCTAAGATACCCCATTTCGCAAAAAAAATCAAATTGGATAAAATCTGTATTAGAACATGTTCTATCGCCTTACAAGTCTCGCCAAGTGGCAGGGTCGTGAACTTAAAATGGACAGAATATGTAAAATACTATGTAATTTTCTAGTAAAGTATACTTTGAGAGTCGCGTCAAGAGGCTTCAAATTTTTATGCCCAAAGTACAATAATTAAGCGTTTTTAGCAACAAGTCGTAAATTATATGTCTATATTTTTATATCTATTTAAATTATTTGAACATTTTAATATAATGTAGGGTTCTAAAATTTATCAATAATTGAATAATTAAGATTACTTCAAATAATCCTGATATTCAAAAGAATATTTTACTTTCCGCAAATTTGATATTTAAAGTAGAAAGCTACTCTACACGGGTTTACATTAATGTATAATTCATGATCAATCTGCCAGGTGAAATTCAATAAAAGATAGGAACAACCGATTCCAATAAATTTCTTTTAATTAACGTAATTTATTGTCTGCTTGGGTAAAATATTCTTTTTAAAAAGCTTTTGAGTTGTAAATGTCTTTTTTCACACAAAAAATCAACAAGATTAGATATATAAATGTATAATTTTTTTTTACTTTTATTTTACAAACAAATTGAAAATTTTTTATTCGAACTTGAAACTAAAATTGATATTTGATTATTTAAAAATTAAAATTCAGGAATTATTAATATTATAATTATTGATTAGAATTATTAATATTTCTTTTGAAAATGAGGGTTTCAGGCTGGGAATCAGGTGAGTCCAAACTTTATCGGTCGGTTGTACAATTAAAGCAAGTCACTCGGGTTGAAGAAGGAGAACAACCCTAAATTCACGCCTCGTGTTTACTTAGAGGCGCCGTCAGGTTAACATAACGAGATTAATGGGAACTTGGCCGGGTAGAAATCAATGTAAATTTTAAGACACTTGCCTTCAGTTATAATGTTTGCATACAACCATAGCTTAGGTATACGATTTTCCAGAAAATGTATTTGAATATCAAGACTTTATAAGAAAAATGACCACTGCAATCTTGTTTGGCGATAAAAAAGAAACAAAATCAATAGAGTCGTATCGCGATAATCTGGTCAAGCAAAACTCCTTGGGCTTTCCTACTTTGCATTCTAAGGACTCTATATGTAGACCTCAAATTATGAATTTAATGTCTTGCTTCGAAATATGTCATTGTTTATGATTCGTTGAACTTGATTAGTAGTTCAGGGCTGAATGTCTTCTTTATATTTAAAAATATTAACAAATTTAGAATATTCATTGATAATATTCTTCAAATTTCGAAAGCTCAAAAGTCGATAATGCTCGCGATAAGGTATAAATTTGGATTCTTTCACTTTTAAATTGCATGATGATTTGAATTAGGTATTCCGTTTCATTTACTGATGCAACTGATCAACTATTTCTAAGGTAAACGTTTTTAAACAGTTATATAAACAGAATTATTCAATTTATAGTACAACCTGTTTGAAATCATTATAAGAACTTTTATTCCGTTTAATTTTGTAGAGTTGAAAATAAAAATTTCTCGTCATGATTTAAACAAATTTTAAGTGTAATTTGTCATTGAATCTTTCAAATTTCATATCGCTGCATTTCGAATTCTTTCATTTTATATTAAACGTTTAAAAATTTTTGAAATTAAAATTAATTGACTTAACTCCCGTTAAATTAAAATTGATAAAATTCATGTTTTTAACTTGAAGTAATTCAAAGCTATTTTTCTTTACAGCTCAAATCATCAAAAAAATGAGGCACACATTTTCATCGTAGCACTCGCGCTACGCGTTTGAATTTTTGCGGACATTTATAAATGTGTATTTTTGGAACTAACTAAAAATAAAATGAAAAAAAGACAATCCTTCTCTCAGATATTCTTCTCTATCTTGCGTTGTAATTCTGAAGCTATAGGATTTTTCTTTTCATATTATTTTCGATGGATAAAAAGAAATTCTACAAGTTTTCTTTGATATTTTAAAATATTTCGCTTATTTTGACCATAACATTGGAATTTCGATTTACTTAGATCAACTTCGATAAATAAATTAAAACGAGGAGTTCTATCATAAAATGGTACAAAGAAATGTTGTAGGAATTTCTGAACGCTGAAAATACTCCAAAAACTTTTCCCTGTATTTTGCGTCGTTTATCGGCTCAAAATTTGAATTTTCGATAAATAAAAACAAAATGACGACTCCTATTTAAAAACGGTTAAAAGCAATTTTTTACGACTTTTCAAATGCTATAATAAGTACATTTAAAAAATGTAATTAATTATATCAAATCTGTATTTTTTTTTTGAATGAACAACTTTTTGCTATGAATTTGTTTTCGCACTTTGATCGTTTTTTCACAAATTTTTTATTTTAATTTTTAATGTTATTTCTATTATTAAAATCGGAACTACGCGTCCTATAAAAAAGTGATTCATATGAAATTTGTAGATTCGTTTTAAGTAAACAATTTATAATAAATAATTTTTTTCGTAACCTGTGTTCTTTTTCCAAAAATGTAATTTTTCTTATGTTCAATGATATGTTTCACGAATAAAACCAAAACTACGCGTTCTGTCAAGAAGTGATTTTTTAATTCATCTTTTTTTTGACTTGCATAGTTTGGCCACAAAATGAAATTTGTTATTTTTCATTATTTTGTTTGCGATCAAAATTAGAATTTTTAATTTTAAACGAAAATCCAAAAAGTTGTTATGATAATCTTTCCGGGTTTTCTAAGAGCAACGTTTTTCTTTTTTTGCCTTTTTTCATATCGTGCGTTGTTTGGCTTGAATTTTATTTATTGATTTTGAAATTTTTATAAATACTATAACTCTGATTATTTTATTTTTATCGAGAAATGTAAGTAGGATAAATTATTTAGATTTCTTAGTACTACGAACATCCATAAACAAACGTTTTAAATCTTTAAAAAATTTTGCCAACAATTTTGAAAATGTTTGAACTTTTTCGGGCAATTCTAATACTATCTAAATCATACATTATGAGAATTTAAAAATACAGAAAGCTTTCAATATTAAGAATATTAATTTATCTAGTTAGTTGATTATTATTAACTTGTTCATTATTATTATTAACATTTAGATAAGTATCACTTTGAGCACCTGCATTTTTTAACATTTTCAGTTTGAACTTTTTTTCATTTAGAAGTTTTTTAACCGTTTCATACATAAATTATTTAATTTTCGGTACATCCTATTTAAAATAATTACAGCCTTTACTTTAATTAAAAGTCTTTATTTTGCTTAATTTTTCAAAGTTAAAATCAAAAATTTTCATCATCATTTTCCAAATGATCAGTATTTAAGATGTTTTTTATTTGTATGGTTCAAATTTCAAATGGTAACAGTTTCAATTTTGAAGTGGAAAATTAAACATTTCTTGGGGTTTTAAATTAAAATTAGTTAATTTGTCAGTCGTACAAATATCAAATTTTTAATTTAGCATTTTTCAGTTTTAAAGGTTTGTGATTGAAAATTATTTCTTCTTTATAGCTTCAATCTTCGAAAAAAAGTTTTTCACTCCTGAAGGATTCTAGTTTTGAATTTTCTTGATGAAAAATCATATGGTGAATCTTTATTTAAAATTGTTTTTTAAAGTCTTGCTAAATAATATTTTACAAGTTGAAATACTTCCAAATTATCTACTATGAACTCACTAAAGTTAAAAATGTTTCAATCTACTCGGGATTTTTATTTTTACGAGCATTTGATGTTTTATTTAGTTATTTGATAATTGTTAACTTTTTCATAAATATTAATAATATTTACAAGGGGAACCTTATGTCTTCGGAATTTGGTTTAGATTATAATAATTATTATTCCTCCCAGCAATAGTTCATTAGCAAATTTAATTTTCTAAAATAATAAGATGCGCTTTTCAGCTATTCTCAAGAAAAATGGCTTTAAAAAAAAGTCGTGTCTAGCTATGCCGAATTCGGTAAGCGTAGACAAAATATTTTCGGCCAGCCTAGGGTAGCTAGAAAAGATGGCTAGGTTCTCCAAATTCCGGCGAGTGTAACAAAAATATTTTCGGTGAATCTAGGCACTTTCTTTAAAAAAATCTACGAATGTTAAATGGAGCGTGATGCGAAAAACTTCAAGCAATTGGCGATTAAATTAATTAATGGCAAGCCCAAGTATTCATTTTGAACCTTTTTTACATTAAAATTTTTTTTCAACCTTTATCACTTCATAAGCAAATACTAAAAAAAAACTTTTATTCAAGTAAAAGTGGGAAGGACAAAAAAAGTAACAATATTTTAGTATGAAAAAAAAGATTAAAAGTAGAATTGTTTGTTTCCTTAAATAAATTTATCCATCAATTGAAGCAGAAAAAAGTACAGGTAGCAGGAATCGATTCCAGACTTAACGATTACAAACTCGAAGCACTATAGCTTGGCCGAACTGGGAATTTAAGAACTTTCGCATGTCACAAATTTGGCAATGGCCTATTACCGAGAGCAGTATGATTCCAAAAAATTCCGAAGGATTCGCTCGGAAAGGTTCCCCTTGTTAGATAAATATTGCGAAAGTACATAACTTCTTAAAGTTGCTGAGAGAAAAAAAATCGATTGTTTAAGGTACTAAAAACTATTTAATTATAAATTATTATTAATAATATATGAATATTAATTATAATATTATAAACCATTTAATGATTGTTAGCTAATAAATTATTTGAAATATTTTCCTATTTATTTAATTTTCGTAAATATATAATAATATTTTTTAGATTTAAACCCGGACGAGACATCGGCTCGTTGGAAGCCTTGTTGGACAGGTTGTCCCTGCGCCTGGACCTCCCGAGAGGAGCACGCCATATCTTCTCCATGGATGGGGATCGAAAACTCAACCTTGATGAACTGGAGGACGGTGCCTCGTATGTCGTCTCTAGCTACAAAAGTTTCAAGGTAAGACTCAATTTTTTATCCCATGAAAATAAAAATTTAATTGAAAAAAAATTATGGGTAGATCAAAAATTAAAATCCACATAATATAAGCTCATGGAGAACAAAATAAATAATTTCTACTAAAAGGGATTAGGAATCCTGAAAAACGCTTTTAAGTTATTTTGGTTTAATGACCCACTATAATTGTTTAAATCAAACAGAAAATACTCTACTATGAAAATTAATTGTATATTTTTAACTCTTTATGATTTCAAATTGAAAATTGTTTTCAATAGGGTTCTTGGATGCTTTTAAAGAAAGGTAATTGTTTACATTTCTGACTGCCGATTTTTCGAGTAAATATATTGAAATCTTTTTCAAAATTTTCTTTCTAGTCCAAAAGTAAAACATCAGTCGAGGGAGATAAAAAAACATTTGTATTTTTATCAAAAAATACCAAAATAATGTGTACACATTTTTCAATAACTGATTTTTGTCACCAATTTAATTTATGTTAAATATTATGTAATGTAATTATTTTATAAATAGGCTAAAGCAATTTTATTGCAGTCGTAAATTATAAATATTCAGAACATTTTTAAAATTAAAATTTTAAGTTTTTGAGCTATTTTTTCAATTTGAGAACTATTATTACAAATTAACCTAGAAAATTTCATTTGCGAATATTTTCGAGATTTTTTTCATAATCAGTATTTTAAAATACTTGAGTATATGTGGTCTAGCAGAACAAGAATAGAATTAGTTATGATTATGATTTTTACAGATTTTTAATTCTTGGGGGGTTTTGTGGGAAAATATGAAACTTTTTGTGTCTCCCCCGAATGATATTTCACTTTTGAGCTAGAATAAAGATTTTATAAAAAGTTTCAAACCATCTAGTTGAAAAAGTATTTTGTCGATGCTAGAGAGGAATTCTTTTACAACTAAAGACTATAACTATTTTGGTTTAGAAGAAAAACTATGTTTATGATTTTGTAAAAGAACAATACTATAGACTGGGTGAATATTTAGATTCCAGAACTCACATGTCTCACTCGCAAGTTGTGACGAAGAAATTGGCTCTTTCCAGTTTTGTATTTTTTTATCACAAAACTGGAATTTCTCATCATCTAAATAACCAGGCAATTCAAGGTAATAACTCAGTAGACCTGCAGTTATGAAAAATGAGTAAATTATAAATTCAAATTTATTGTAGCACCGTCTGTCTTTGCACGCAATAGATCTTGTTTTATGATTTTCAAGGACTGATGATTACTAATATTAGTATTACCGACTGATATGATAATAAGCTTTTGAAATATGCTTCATGATGTCAAGATTGATTTTTTATAACAATGTATATTCAAAATTACGATACAAGATTCGGAATAATTTTTACATGGGGGTCCATCGATAAATTACGTAGTTCAGTAGTGGTTCAGTAATTACAATAAGAGATTGTAATAACAATAGAAAAACTATAATATCAGTATAATTAAATTAGTATTTTGATTTTTTTTTTCATTATTCTGAAGAAAAATATCCATAAAAACCATCTTTTTTATTTGTCTAATTACTACTACCCTACAATTTATTCAAAAATTTGGTGTGGCTTTGCACTATTTGCTTAATATAGCCTTAAATCTAGTAATATAATTTTCTTGATTTGATGACAAGTTAAACAGCAGGTAAAAACATTTAAAACCTACAGAAAAAAATGTAATCTTCTGAACTGTTGTTAAAAATATAAATATAATTTTTTGGATCAAATATTTGATGAAATTGAATAATCTCGTTTTAGTACATTTTAATAAGCATTTAGATTGAAGAAAATCAATTATTAAAAAAGTTCTTTCAGGATTTTATATCATAATAAAGAATTCCTTAAAGAAAAATATCCAGAAAGAGTTTCTTTAATCAAAAAAAAAGAAAAAAAGAAAATAAAAAAAATTCTAGATGATTTCGATTTTCAAAAATTAAGACTTTTTAATTTCAAATTAAAAAAATTTCAGATGTAAATCACCTAAATTACAGAATGTTTTAATGGTAAATTTTCAAAATTAAAAACTCTTCCGTTTTCAATATTTGTGAATCAAATATCTGCAAATTTAAAGAGTAACAATTGAGAATTCCTGAATTTTGAATTATAGCATGTATTTTTAAATGTTTTTTTGGGAAAAATTAGTTCAATTTCGAAGATTTACAGTCGAAAATACTTCAATTCCAACAATCTTAAATTTAAAATTCTATCATTTTTATGATGTACAATTCCTGATTTATTAGTTTTGAATGTTTATACATTAAAAGCATCTAATTTAGAACATTTCTTAAATATATGCGTAGTTTAATTTTGAAGATGTAAAATAAAAAAATCTTAAAAATTTTGAATATTTGAAATCTTGAAGAATCTTTAATATTGAATATGTATAACCGAAAATTAAACAATTTTGAACCCATATTTTTAGAAAAATTTAATTTTGAACACATAAAATTGAAATGTATTCAACTTTATATTATAGAGTTGCAATTGAAAATCTTTTAATTGTGCAAAGTAACAACTATAACGTTGATTTATTTTTTGGAAGTTCCTGCAATTGTTTATATATGTAACATGTGTTTCGTTACATAAGGGATTGTTTATAAATTACGTAACGCGTTTTTCTTTTGTTTCTATTGTTGCATCCTATTTAACTTAAGGGAAACTTAATTCTCATCGTTCTTTAAATAAAAGAAAAACGCGTCACGTAATTTATGAACTCGGGTAGTAACTAAATTGTATTCAATAAGATTTGGCTCAAAATATTTGAAAAAATTACGTAACAAATGCGGGGCAGGGTGGGGGGGGGAGCAAACCATTTTGTTGCTACTTAGAACTTGAGGGGTAGGAGATGTAAAAAAATGGCAAAACTGTGTTCTATAATTCATGGATGGCACCTCAGAAACGATTTTCATTTATTTTAATTTTTAATAGAGCGTACCTCTTTTGGTCCGATCGATAAGCGAAGAACCAAAAGGTTGGTATAAATTTCCTGCATAAATTTGCAACATCAGTAAATTTGGCGACCCGCCGAAAGCTAACCCCGAATTCGTTTGGGTCGGAATGGAAAGTGGAACGAGCTTATCGAGCGAAACTGATAATATTTGTTTAACCGTTGGCTAAACACGGGTTTTCGTTTATTCTGCATTTTTGCATGTTTCTATAGTGAGTTCATTCAGGAAAGTTATGAATCAGGAATAATTAAAAATATCGAAATATCAGACTTCACAGTCCGAAATACACTTAAGGCAGGGGATATAGGGTAATTTTTCACGGAAATAGAGGAATAAAGGGTGAATAAATTCTTTTAAATAAAATTAATTTCTTAGAAATCATTTAATTTAAATTATTCAGATTTGAAGTCGAATCACACTTAATTTTAAAAAAATAATTAATTTTTAACAAAATAGTTGGACTTTTAATTAAATGGTTAAACTTTTAAGCCAAAAAGATGAAAATTTTCGTAGGCAGTTGAATTAAAAGAAAAAACTTTTCTATCATAAAAAAACGAATTTTCATTGTGGAATAGTTAAATTTTTAGTTTAAAAAGTTACTTTTGAAAAACAACAAAAAACGAATTTTTGAACAATTGAATTAAAAGAAAAAGAAGACTTTTAAACCAGAGTCATAAATTCACTTGTTTTAGAAAACAGTTGCCTTTTTAGCCGAAAATGATGAATCTTCAACAAGAAAGTTAATTTTCATACATGAAAGATGATTTTTCAACCAAATAGTTGAATTTTCAACCAGAACAGATAAGTTTTAAACCAAAAAGTAAATCGTTCCATTTTCAAGACAGAAAAATGAATTTTTCGCAAAAAAACCCGAATTTTCAACAAAATAGATAATTTTTCTACCAAAAAAGTAAATGTTACAAATAAAATAAATTCTGATCATAGCAATTCAACTTCCAACGAAGTAGTATCATTTCTAATCAAAAAAGATGAATTTATAACCAAATGAAGCAAATTTTAACAAAAGTTTGAAATTTTAAAGTGAAAAAGACGAATTATCTAGAAAGCAGTTGAATTTTGATCTACTGATCCTTAAGTTTATTTCAAACGAGCTTTCGCTCCACGACGTGGAGCCTCTTCAGGATAAACAATTTTTCCGCTCCATCATTTATCTGAAGTAGAACGTTTGTATAGAATCATTTAAGTTCTAACAAAATCTTTAAACTTTTTAATTAGAAAGATAAATTTTCAACCAATAAGATTAATTTTCTACCAAAAAACGAATATGCAACAAAATACATGAAGTTTTAACTGAAAAGGTCACGGTTCAACTAAAAGTGGAATAGTTCAATTTTCAATTAAATAAATTTTTTTCAATATATAAAAAAAATATATATTCGAACTGTTAAATTAAACGAAAAATAATAATTTTAAACAAAATATTTAAGTTTTATGAGTATAAAGTAGATTGTTTTAGAAAACAGATCATTGAGAATTCATATTTTTTTGGTTGAAAATACAATTGCTTGGTTAAAAGTTAAACTACTGAAAATTAATATTTTTGGCTAAAAAATCACCAATTTTTGTTAAAACTTGAATTATTTCGTTGAATGTTAAAAATTAATTTTGTTTGCCAAAGATTAATCATTTTGTAATTTTTAATTTATTGATAAAGTCCCTAAGGCTAAGTAACTCTCTAAGGCACAAAATATACATTTTAGTTTAAAATACATCTCTTTGGATGAAAATTCAATGGCATTCAATTGCATTAAACTGTTTGAAAATTCCTTTTTTATCTGAAAATTACATTAATCCATTTTTGGTAAACAATTTATTCGTCATAAGTTAAGAGTTCAATTATTTGTTAGAAAATTCATGTATTTTGTCGAATATTCAACTTTTTGAGTAAAATATTAATCCTCTTTGCTAAAAAATCATTTTGTAGTTTAAAAAGTCATCTATTTGGATAAAAAAGAAACTACTTAGTTGAAATTTTAATTGATTAGTTTAAAATTAAAGTATTTGAAAGATAACTTTTTTTTAATATTCGACTTTTTAGTTTAAAACCCTAACTTTTATGTTGAAAAATCGTCTTTTTGGATAGAAAACTAATCTTTTTGTTTAAAATCTATCTATTTCATTAAAGATTGAGCTGTTTTGTTAAAAAATTGTCTTCTTTTGTTAAGTAGAACTGGTTGAAAATTCCTTTTCATGTTTGTTGAAAACTAATTTTTTAACTAAAAACTTTACTATTCCTTTTTTCCTTGAAAACTTATTTTCTTTAGTTGAAAAGTCAACTATTTCTTTGAAAATTCCTCTTTTGCTACAAAATTAATTTTATTAGTTGAAAATTCAATTTTGTAGTTCAAAAATTAAGCTCTTTGGTTAAAAGTTCAACTATTTTGTTAAAGACATGTTTTTTGGTTGAAAGTACAACTGTGTTATTCAAAATTCGTCCTCTTAGATTGTAAATTAATCCCCTATGGTTTGTAGAAAATCCGATCCATTTGTAAAAAAGTTCGGCAGTCCCTATAATGCGCTGATTGTAAGAAAACAGAGAAGAAAGCAAAGCTGAAGTGATATCCTTACATTAGCTTCCATAAAATTTAACCTTACGCTCGATACGCGTGCAGGTCGAAGGCCTAAACGCTAAGAGCACCTAAGACTCACCACCAGCCCTTCGAACATTCGAAGTGTCCAGGTAACAACCAGGTGTCCGGCGCAGGACACGATAGGGGGCGATTTGTAAAGAAACTTGCGTTTAACATTGAAACTGAATATTGTGTTTGCGTGTATCTGGCCCAGATCAAAGTTATAAGCAGGTCACACGCAACAAAAATGAACATTTTGACAATCTTGTACAATCAGGACATTAGCTTCCAATGTTGAATTTTCGTTCCGGATTTTGAAGGGCCCCAGCTACTTTTCACTATTTCTGATCAAACACTGATTGGGAATAATAGAGAGGGTCTGACTAGTTCTGTAACGCTTTTATAGTCGGGTGCTCTCTAGAACTCTTAACCAGGTCCTCATGAGAATACCCTGCACAGCCTGTCTAGATCCTTTTTTTCGGTACATTTAAATACATACAAAGCTTAGATACACAATTTAAAATAAATATTAAAAAAATAGAATATTGAACATTTTTGCACTCAACTATGACAATTATTTATTTTTAGTATTTCCCACACAACTGTCTTTCACGTAAAATTTGTTGGTTATATTCACATCCCCTATTTAGTATATACAGGGTGATTGAAAACATTAATTTTCAAGATGCCATGAATTTCCCCTGACCAATTTTTTATTCTCTCTAACCATTAACGTTAAAAGCCCAGAATTTCAATTTCGTAAGATTTTTAAAATAGAGTAATTTATGAGCAGAATAAGACAAATTTCAAAATTTCAAATTTAATTATTTATTCCAACTTTCAACTCAGAAGTTTAATTTTTATCAAAATCGGAATTTGAATGAAAACTAAACAAAATATCAACATTCATCTACAAGTGGAAAAAATATATTCTAAACTAGAAATTTAATAATTAAATTTTTAGTTAGAATAATTAATTTGTAAAAAATGAATTCTCGACAAATAACGTAATATTACATATTTCCATAAAAAAGTAAGTTAAAAAAAATGTTGAATTCAACCAAAAAAGACAAATTTTCCACTAAATTAGTGGAATCCTCAACCAAAAAAGATTAATTTTTAATTAAACAATTGCTTTTTTAACCAAAAATATAAAATTTTTAACAAAAAAGATGAATTTTTAAACAAAAAAAAAACGAATTTTCAAGAACAAAATTAATTCTCAACCAGAAAAGATTTCAGTTGAACTTTTCAAACCACTATAAGAATGTTCTTGTGGATATTAATAGTTAAACTTTCAACAAAACATTTAAGGTTTCAACCAGAAAGAATTAATTTTTAACAAAACGGTTGAATTTGCAACAAAATAATAATATTTTTAACTAAAAATGTAATCATCCTCGAAGGCAACTGAAGAAAATTAGGAAGAGAAATACAAGGGAAATAAATTATTAACTATAATATTATATCTAATTATGTTTCAGTTTTTGCCATTAAGTACTAATAAAAAATTAAAATTGAAAAAACATAAATTTAATTGAATTTATTACTTTTTGAGTACGAGTAAAAATGAAATAGAATTAATTTTTGAAGATCTCAAAAACAATTGCTTCTCAGACTTTATAGCTGTTTCAAAAATTCATGAACACATTAACTAAATTCATAAAGTCTAAGAAAATTATTTTTGGATATCTAAGGAAATTGGACTTTACTTATCTAGTGTATATAAAACATGTTGAAAATAAAGTTTTAATCAAAATTTACTGCAATTTTAAAAAAAGTCATTTTTGCTTATTTAAAAAAAACAATTATTTAACATAAGTTTGTTGATGTGACATTACTTCTTATATTTTTTAATTAACATTTTTTATTAGCCTTTAATATCAAACACTTTAAATAAAAAAAAATATCTATAATTTTAAAACCCATAGAGAGATTTTTTTAAGTTCTCAAAGTTAACATTTTTTTATCTCATTCTGAACAGTAGGACCATTTTTGATTTTAAAAAAATCATCAGACATTTTTATATTGAATAACATTTAGCAACTTTTCACCAACAGCCATTTTTAATTTTTACAAATTTTTTACTTTCCTCTCACCCTGATAAGGATTGACACAAAAGTTTAATATCTTTTTCACAAGGCGCCCCTACGAATTATTTTTTCAAAATTAAAAGAAAATACTTAGGCTCGAAAATTAATATCGCAAATTCGAAGTTTGCAGATTTGTCATGTCTCAAGAAAAAAAGGAATTTTATTATTAAACTCCGGCACTAGAACTAAAGTGTGAGGTGTGCCATCTCGGGACCTTTTATTCATTAGGTACAAGATATTGATACAGATTAAAATAATTTAAATTCAAAAAGGGTTTTTTATGTTAACACCCCAGAAATGTAGGCTTATAATACGTCTTTTGATTTCTTTCAAGATAAGAAATATTTTCGCAAGTCTAATATTCGGATAAAGTAGCACATTTCGTGGATAGTTCTTCGCCCTCAAGAAGGTTCACGAGAAGGTGCCGAGGAAGGTGATAATAAAGAGGTCAGGGTGAAAATAAATTTGAGATATAATGAGAGTAATGACCGTGGAAGGAATGTATATGCGGATACAATATCCATATCGCGTTTCTGGCTCATTATCAATGACAAAAATGAGAGATTGTAATTATTACTTGTGTATTTTTGCATAAATTGTTTCAATAAATACCACAAAATTATTCACACAGAAGCAAAATAGTATTTTTTAATGAGACCTACTTTTTATATGCAGATATTTTACAGAATATTTTACAAATGGTCTAAAAGAATTTCAGGCTAAAAATTAAAAATTTATTTCAACCTGAAAATATGACTTTTCTACCGTAAAAGAGGAATTTTCAATCCCAGAGAACCAATTTTTAACAAAACTGTTTAATTTCCACACAAACCAGATTTTTAGCAAAACAGTTGAATTTTCCACCTTCAAAGATGAATTCTCAATCAAATGGTAGAATTTTCAAACAAAAAATACTAAACTTCAACCAAAAATAGTTGCATTTTCAGACAATTATTTGAATTTTGAGAAAAGAATTCAATTTTTAACCAATAAAGATAACCTTTCAATTCAAAAAGTTGAATTGTCTGTCTAAATATACTCATTTTTAACCAAACAGTTGAATTAAAAAAAAAGATTACTTTTGAATAAAATAGTTCAGTTTTCTAAGCAACTAGTTGAATTTTCAAACTAGAAAAATAAATTTTTAAGCAGAAATGCAATAGTTTATATTTCTGCCAAATAATACATTTTTTCTGAAAGATATTAACTGTACACTAAAAAAAAAAAAAAATTTCAACAAAATACATGAAGTCTAAAAAAAAATATTTTTATTTTCAGATAAAAAAGATAAATTTTCAACCAAAAGAGAAAAAGTTCAATTTTCAATAAAAAAATGTATTTTCAATCAAAAATGAAAGAAATGAAAGAATTTACAACAAAACAGAATCATTTTTTTTCAAATAGATGCATTTTTAGCCCAAAGATATTAATATCCAACAAAAAAGTAATTTTCAAAGAAACATTTTACATTTCCAACATTTCCAACCAAAGAGATAAACCTTCAAGCCAGAAAATAGATTTTGTATCGAATTAGTTCAACTATTACCCAAGTAGTTAAATTGTCAATTAACAAAGATCAATTTTCAACAAGATATTTAAACTTTCAACCGAAGAGATGAATTGTCAACTAAAATGATGAATCTTCAATAAACTAACAATTAATTTTTTAAATAAAATGGTTCAAATTTGAAACAAGTAGTTCAAATTTTCAGCCAAAGAAGATTTACTTTCAGCGAATAGTTATATTGTATACGTATTATATATGTATAAATATATTTCAGCTACAAAATTTAAGTTTTGAATAAAAAACAGCTGAATCCAAACAAAAAATGGAATTTTGAAAAATAGTTAAATTTTCAAACAAATAAAAATCACATTTCAATCCAAAAAGGTAAATCTTCCGTCCAAATAGACTAATTTTCAACAAAACAGTTGAATTTTTTTTAGAAAAAGATTACTTTTTAACAAAATAGTTCAGTTTTCTAAGCAATTAGTTGAATTTCCAAGCTAGAAAAATGAATTTTTAAGCAAAAATGTAATGGTTCATATTTTAGCCATATAATAGGACATTTTTTCTGAGAGATATTAATTATAATACCAAAAATACGAATTTTTAATCAAGAAGATTAATTTTTCACGCTTAGAAAAAACGAATTTTCAACAAAATACATGAATTCTAAAAAAAATAGTTTTATTTTCAGATAAGAATGGTAAATATTCAACCAAATGAGAAAAAGTTCAACTGTCAATAAAAAAATTTATTTTCATTAAAAAATGAAAGAATTTACAACAAAATAGAAGAGTTAAAAAAAATGGATTTTCAGCCCAAAAATATTATGAATATTGCATTTTGAACCCAATAAGAGGACATTTCAAAGCCATTTTTTTCTATCAAAAAGATCAATTTTTGACTAAAAAAGATCAATTTTTAACAAAAAGGACGTTTTAACAAAATTATTAAATGTTCAACCAAAAAATAACATCATTGAATAAAAACATAATTGTCATGAG
>NC_046662.1:69675227-69681733 GCF_010883055.1 Belonocnema kinseyi | reverse complement strand
CAAAAAAGAATATTATATCAGAGTGACCACAGAACTTCGCTTACAAAATTCTTTCATTTTTCTCCTGATTAATTTTTTATTTTCTATGACTCTTAATATGTAATGACCAGAATCTTAATCTTATAAGAATTTAAAAATAGAATTTCTTAGAAATAAAATAAAGCAAATTTAAATTACAAGTTTAAAATTTATAATTTTTGACAGTTATTTAAAGTGCCTCCCAGAAAAATTTTCTCGCTTTTGCAAGATTTTTTAAAAATCCCTGTCTTTCTCTGACCAATAAAATTTTCTGAATTTTTCCTGATTTCAAGGATTTTCCTAATCTACGGCCATTTTGGCTAAGTCTAAACTTTTTTTTTACATTCGCGCTTTCCATTTTCTTAATTAGCATTTCCTACAAAATTTTGTAAATTACAAATTACAACAAATTACCCATAAAGTAAACTTTATACTTTATAACCTACAAGTATCTGCAGTTTAAATTCCTCGTTGAAATGAAATACAAAGGTAACAAATAATTTAAAGGCGTAAATTATTGTTATAAGAGAATTTCCTTCTGTAAAACAAAAAATTTGTAGGGTAAATTAAGAAAGAGAGAGGTATAATAAGATAAAATATTTTTTTAATTTTTGGATTAAATATTGGTTCTTTGACATTGAAATATCACATAAGATTGTAGAGTTTCATCTTTCAAAAGCTGTTAATCAAGGACCAATCAATGGCTGCCTCATTACATTATAGATGCGGTATAGCTTTCTTGAACACACCCGTTTTCGATATCTAGGTTTTAAGGTGCGACCCTTCAAGTCAATATTTCTCGAGCTCGTTATTTCTGCACTTTACTAAGTAACAGGATTCGCTGAAAAATTGCTCCCAAATGCGGAAAATTTTAGTATATCAAACTTATACAAAATTGATATTCGACCCTTTTTTTAAATAACAAATTTTTTATTTAATATTAAAAGGAAATTTTTGCAGAAGGGAAGAGCAAGGGGGAATTTACTTGTCAAGAAACTGTACGGAAAATCCCTATTGCGCCTTATTACGTATTATAACACATCATTGCACGATTTTTACGCAGATATTACGGCGCTATTGAAAGAGTATCGTAAGTCAACTTTAAACGACAATTAAACTTAAATAACTAGCCATAAATTAAAGTAAATTTTTAAAATGTTATATTTTATTAACAATCATTATTGTTACAAAATAAGAAATATAGTTCTCGAAATAGTTCGAAAACTCTTAATTAAACTTGTTAAAACTAATTGAATCAAATAAATATTTCTTAGTGGAAAAAATATTTTTTATTTTATTAAATCTTCTTGAAATATTTCTCGAAACCTAGTTAGTATTAATTTTTAAATGAAATTTTACGATTTAAAAATATAAAATAATATTAACATGACCACAATTGCTATTTTTAGACAAATCATCGTGGGGGAAATGGTTATTAAGAATGCGTATTAATGTTTTATATAACGTAATTTTTCGCTTTAAGTACATCAAAAGGGAATTAATTTCACTAAATTACGATAAAAAATTAAATAATTTATTATGATTGTCGTAGATAGCATTACAAAAATTGTTTGAGATAATTATTACTTTTCTTATTTTCAGAAGATAATTATTATCCGATTAAAACGTCTTCTTTTAAATTAAATATAATCAAATTCCGCATCAAAAAGTCATACCCGATTTAAAAAAAGTTTTGCTTATTGACAAGAATTGTTATAAATAATAACGCTTAATAGTTGTTCAAACAACCTTAATTAACAATGCATAATTTGGCTACTTTTCAACATTGAGACTTTGTTCTTTTCACGCAGTCAACTGTTAATAACAAATTTAACAATTTTTTTCAGACATTCGATCATCAATTTTTATCAACCTTTAGCAAGAATATTTTGCTAAGTAAATTTGAGTATATTTAAAGTGGAAAACGCACCTTCGAGTTTACAAATACATAAAACAAGAAAAACCTGCTAATAAGAGTATTAATAACAATAAAAACAGTGAAACGTTATTAAAGTGTCTTAAGTTGAAAAATTCTTTATCAATATTTAACAGTTGATTTCGTTAAAAAAAACGATGTTTAAGTACTGAAAAATAGACCAACAATGAATTTATTAATGATTTTGTTCAAACAATTATCAAATGATATCGATTTATAGCAAAAAGTAATTGCTAAATAATTATTGGCTGTTAGTTCCATGAAAGAGTGGATTTTTTTCATAAGTACATAGCATAATAAAAATTAGTTTAAGCTACTGTTAACAATGAGAATTTTTTGTTGTCATCTAAATGTGCTTAAAAATATAAAGGTTAGTTATTTGCAGTTCACTATGTCGAAAGAACCAAGTTTTTATGTCCAAATATAGATCAATAGTTCATTTGTTAATTAATATTGTACCAACAATTATCCATTTTTATTGGATGGCCAAATATGGTACTCAGGTTTCGTTGCCAAAGGATATACGAACGATTCCGTGGACATAAATTATTTAAATACCTGATATGCATACTTGATTTGAAAAACAAATTATTAGTTAACTTTCATTAATTCTACCAAAAAACAATTTTTGTCTATAGATGGTTAGAATTTAGTTTAAATCAAATCTAGAGTTGCTGCCAATCCCCAGAGAACCATTTTCATTCACTTATTCGTTTATGACAAATTCATTAAATTTTTTAATATTTGCCTTGCTATTAAAAATTTTCTTCTAGTTTATACACATTTTCTAGCTATTTTTTAATCAATTCAAGTTACTTTTAAAGGACGATTCATTTCAAAAGTCAACTTGAACAAAAAAATTTCAATTGCGAATTGTCTGTACTATCAATTCAGTAAACAAAAATTTCCAAAAAAGTAATTTTATTTCAGGATAAAATTTATTTCGAAAAGTTTATAAAATTTATTATTAATATATAGAATATTATTACATAGAAGCTTAATGAGAATTTTGAAAGGTTTCAAGAGAATAAAAAATTTGTTTTCCGATTCTTGGAAATATGTCCATTTATTTTTATTTAAAAAACAAATTTTAAGAGAACATTGGAAAAAGTTTTAAAAGATTTCAAATATTTTCCTAAAATTTCGAAAAAGAATGTCCAGGATTTTAAAGCAAACATTTTCAATTTAGCAAGACCGCCAACTTTTAGAAAAAATGCCAGTAAGTGAAAGAGATATTTCGAAGTTTTATAAACATAATAGAATAATTTCATATTAAATACAAAAGTTTCAAATTTTTAAACAAAAATGTAGACTTTTGAAAATATCAAGAAAATGAAGAAATGTTCCTAAGATTCCTGAAGAACTTCAAATGATTTTTCATTTTCAAAAGATTAATTTTTAAAGAACATTTGATAAGATTTCAAAAAGATTTCTAAGATTTAAAGATTTCTAATAATGCCGAAATAATCTGAGAGATTTTAAGGCCATTTTTATCATTTCTAAGGAACTAAAAAAAATCTGGACAAACTTTGCATAATTTGAAAAATATTTTAAAGTTTGATCAATTTTGAAAAGATCCGAAAATAATTTAAGTCTTTAGAAAATTTCAAACAAAAATTTGTAAATGTAGTTTTTTTAGATTTAGAAAAACAGGTCTTTTAAAACTTGAAAAGTTTCCAGGTAGGTAGTAAATGTCTAAACATTTCTTGGAAAATTTGAAGTAATTTTTTTTAACATTAGTTTATAGTGAACATTAAAAAAAATTACACATCAAAAGATTTCCAAAAATGTCAAAGAAGAATCTGGTAGATTCTGAGGGTATTTTATAAATTATTCGATTCAGTTAAAAAGATATTTGAGAACTTGGGAAGTTTTGAAGAGAATACAGTTTTTTTAAATTTTGAACGTACAATAATATATTTTAAGCTGACTTGAATTTTCCCTAAAATGTTGTACAATCTTGTAAAATAAAAAAATTATATTTTTTTCGAAGGATCTGTAAAGTTAAAAAATTTTTTTGAATTTTTTCAAAAATCTTAGAAAAATTATATGTATTTGACCTTAAAAACAAAATAAGTAGTTATTCAAAATTTAGTTTGCATTACAAATTATTTCAAGGAACTGAATTTAGGAAAATTTAGATAGAAAATTTTTTTTATCAAAAATAACGTTCAGCTTTTATAAAATAAATTCCACCAAACTTAAAATTCTATTGCACAAAAATTTTTAGAAGTAACTTATTTTTCTAATTTATACTCTTACTTTCAAAATAATCTATATTTTTTATTGTAGTTACTTTCAGAGTATTGTTAAAATCTAAGTTTTATCTTTTTTTCCTCTGTGTTGCTCTGATGAAAAATAATAATTTCACTGAATTATTATTACTATTATTATTAATAAGAAAAAATATCACGTAAATGAATAAGACAAAAGAAAAATCTGAATCAAAATTATTAGTAAATACACTTCAATTCAACTCTAATAATCTTCCTACTAATTTTCCAAGATTGCCGTGAATCAAACGATTCCACTTAAGCGTGATGAATAAATCATTTGACTTCACCTGTTCAAAAGGGAGTCATTGAGTGACCCATAGAGATCACGAAAGCTGATGTTTACACGAAGCACGTGGCCAAGAAGGGGTCGGCACCTGCGTAACGAGAGGCGGGAAAATGGTAGGGGTGAAATCAACTCTTATTCGACCCCCACCCACTAAAATAAATGGAAGGGATCGGACAATCGTGGAAGGGAGAAGCAGGGGTCTATAGGGGTGAAAGGAGGGTTGTAGGAGTAAAGAGTGTGCGCTCTAACGAAAGCAACCCCACTTCATAAATTTCCCCTCTCTTCCTTCTCTCCTCATCCTAATCCCTTCATGCTGTGATTGAAAGTGGATCGCCAACCCTACATTTACTTCCGGTTCTACTGGTTTGAATTTCCAACGCCGTCTTAGCGACGTCGCTGATTTCACTTGTTTCATAATTCGATCGAGGATTCTTTATCTTCTAAGGTTTTATTTTTTTTTATTCAGGATTGCCATTTTTATTGACGAACAAAATTCCTGTTTATTTCATGGGTTGCAAACATTTTTCCCGGTCATTAAAATTAAAAAGTTCAAGTTGATGAAGCTGTAGGTTTTTTTCGGTTGAAGTAATTAAAACTAAACTGCAAATTAAGAGGGCCAAAATTGAATACTTCTGTATTTTCAACCTCCCAAATTATATTTAGTTTTGGTAATACTGTTTGGTCCAGATAATGTGCAATAATAAAAGATCTTTTCAGTTTTTACTCTACTGCCCTGAAAGTTATTTTTCACTTTACTTTATTCTTTTTAAATGAAGCTTAAAAATTATATTTAATTCAAAAACTTTGCATTTAATCACTGAATAATTAATAATTTATACAAAAGAAACCTTTATACTCACAATAGGTTTTATAAAAGATTAAAAAAAAATGTATCTTACAGTGCAATATTCAAAATCATCATAGAGTATCAATTTCACAAAGTCTATATCCAATATTAAATGAAATATATTGCATTTTCAACGTAATAGTTGAATAATCAACAAAAAAGATGAATTTTTAACCGAAAGACGAATATTAAAAAAAGTTGAATTTTTAAGCTAAAAGGATAAATGTTTTAGAAAATAGTTGGCATTTTAAAAAAATAATTGAATTTCTAAATAAAAAGTTAAATTCGCAACCAAATGGTTGATTTTCCGAACAAAAAGATTTAATTTAACTAAAAACAGTTGCATTCTTAACCAAATATTTGAATTTTTAAGCCCGAAACGAATTTTGTAGACGGCTGTTGAATTTTTAACCTGAAAAAGTAAATTTCTAACAAAAATATCATTATCAACCAAGAAACATTATTTCTGAAAACAAACAGTTGACAAAATGATTTTTAAAGAAACAGTTGCATTCAGAACGAAATACTTAAACTTTTAATAAAAAAAAGACGAATTTTTAAATAAATAGGTGCATTTTTAATTGAATTGTTCAATTTTCGTACTAAAAAGATAGTGTGTTAGAAGCCAGTTGAATTACAAAAAATTTTAATTTTTGATCAAAAAAGTTTACTTTCCTACCATAAAAGGTGAATTTTTCATCCAACAAGACAAATTTTCTATAAAAAAGACGAATTTTTAACGGAACAGACCAATTTTTTACCAATATATTTGAACTCACAATCAAAAGGATATATTTTTATCCCAAAGACGAATTTTTAACAAAGGAGTTCAGTTGAAAAATCAAGTGGTTTAGAAAATAGTTGAGTTTTTAATAAAATAATTGAATTTCTAAACAAATATTTCAATTATCAACTAGAAAAGATAAATTTTCAACAACAACAAATTAATTTTTAACCCAGAAAGATGAGTTGTCAACCAAACAGTTCAATGTTTCAAAACAATTATTTTCAAACAAGAAAAATTGCATTTACAAATAAATTGTTGAATTTTCGGTGAAAAGAGACGAATTTTCAACAAAATAGTTGAATTTTTAATCAAATGCAAATGAATTTTTAACCAAGAAAGATGAATTTTTAACCTCA
>NC_046662.1:69668404-69675127 GCF_010883055.1 Belonocnema kinseyi | reverse complement strand
ACCTCAAACATGACTTATCCACCATACTAGATAAATGTACAATCCAAATGGACTAATTTTCTATCCAAAATGACAAATTTTTAACCAAAAGTTGAATTTTCGACCTTAAATGATTAATTTTCATTTACAACAAAAAAGTTAAAATCCTAATAAAAAGAGACCAATTTTTAACATTATCATTGAATTCCCAACCAAATAGATCTTCAATCGAGTGGTTGAATTTTTAACCCACACCGATAAATTTTTAAACAAATGGTCGAAAACCAAAATGCATAATTTTTTATCTAAATAGTTGAATTTTGAACAAAGTAAATACATTTTCAACCAAAAGGAATTCAATTTGAAAAAAAACATAGTTGGATTTTTTTATTGAGTTTTAATAATTCAGTTCGCATGTAGGCCAAAAAGCGAGAAGGGAAAGTTTCTTGAAAACAAAGGCAAAATGGAATTCTGTAAAAAGTGGGAGAAGAAATTTTATCCCTTATTATTTTATAAACTTTAAGAAATTTTCTTAAAACTTAAACAAAATTCCTGATTTCGTGGTCCAGTAGCCACCCTATTATAACCAAGAAAATGGGGTGAGAATCAATATTTTCAAATTTCTGGACAGAATAATTCTTTTGATAAAAATATTTTCCAATATAAGCCAAAAAATATGTATATAATGTTCCTCTAGTCTTGAAAAATTATCAAATCGCTTGCAACTTTGCCTGATAACAATCTCTGGAGGGTGTGTGCCCTCTAAGGTAGAAGGGTCACAGACCAGTCTGAAGTTTCTGTTCCTGCCCCAAGTGAGGAGAAAAAAGCAACTGTGGTCATAGCCGACGTTGCACAGTATTTAGAGTACTGCCTCTCCTTAATTTCTTATCTTCGCCCCCCCCCCCTCCCCCTCAACCCTTGTCGACATATTCTGCACTGTCCACTATGAGTCTTCGGCACTCTCAGCAGGCTTACAATGTAGATTGTACAATGTACAATGTTACAGTGTACAATGGCGTATATGAATCACGTGCGGTGTAAGGGGTCAGACTCGACTTCCGGTTTAAGGAGGGAAAGGCCGCTGGTCAGCGGCACGAGGATCGATAATTCCCGCAACTACAGTATGCACCGAAGAATATGACTCCCTTCGTTTGCATCTTGCTTTCGATTTTCCCTCCCTTATACGATGAGACGAAATTACTAGTCTTCGTTTCACTTTCTGACGAGAGAGGCTCCTAGTAGCAAGTTTTAAGACTCGAAATAATTTTTTTTTCATTGATACTTGGATCTGCATCATTTTTCTTAAGGGCATGTGATACTTATAGGATATTATCGATTTTACCTGTTTTGGGTCTCCCCGGCTTTTTTGCTAGGATAATAATATTTTGTCTTAAAAATATGGGATATGATAGAGAACATGCTAAAGGACGTCCCCGCATACTTTTTTGCAGGTTATTTCAAAATTTTTAATTTTGCTAAATTTGATTAATTTTTTGTGCCGCTTAGGAATTAGTATCGATTTTATCGGTGTTGGATTCCATCGGCTTTTTTTCTACAATAATGAATATTTATTCTTCAAAATCTGGGGAATGATAGGAAACATGTTAACGGACGTCCCCGAGCATTTTCTTGTGGGTTAATTAAAAAGAAAAGAATAATTTTCCTAAATTTAATTTGTGTGTGTATTTCGATGTTATGTGTGTTACAACTCTCTCCCATAATTATTCTTGAATGCTACCCGCAGCATCCAAAACTATCAAACAGCTATCCAAACATCAAAATATTGCACATGCATACAATTTTTCTTTATCACAACAAGATTTTTTTGTTACCATCCTCAAAAAAGAGTCTAAAGACGTCCGTTATGATATTTTATGGTATCTTCGAATTCAGTTTTAAAACATTTTCATTTTTGTGGAAATAAGCCGTGGAACTGTACCCGATTGACCACACGGCGAAGTATCACATGCCCCTAATGTACGTGGAAAAGCCAAGAATGAGGTATTAGACTTTTAGAATTAGTAGAGCTATACAATATTATCGTATTTATTAAGTTGTAGCCGCATGAACGATTTCTGTTAGATTTGGAGGCATGGCGCAACCTGGTGCAACTAACTAAATGGGAGATACTTAAATGGGATCATGGGATTCACAGTGTATTAGAGTGAGCATTAGGATGATCCAAAATCATATCTGTTGAAATTTGTTTTCGATAAAGGGGCAAGCCTGTTAATATTGAAACGTGCTACAAAGGCTCGGAAATCTTATAAGACTAACATGGAAAAATTTTAGTGTTTGAGAAAATGAGATTGACATTTCTGTGTTTATATTTACCCCCGACCTAGGTTAATCTCGCAGATCAGTTGATAGTTTTCTGCTCGGGATAAGAATTAGTTGAAATATTATTTTTTTTACATCTTTTACTCTTAAACTTTGTACTTTAAAATAGTGTTTTTCGGCTCTTGCATTTCCCAAAGTTTGAGACGGATATTTTATGTATAAAAAAAATTTGAACATTCAAAAAGTGTCGAGGTTCAGAAAAAGGATGAAATAATTTTCAGTGAAGTTCCTACCCTAATGGAGTACCTAAACGTACTTTATTCTTCTCTAATACATTTCCCAAAGTTTCAGCTCGATATTTTATTTACAAAAAAAGTTCTTAGGTTCAACAAAATATTCAGTGAAGTGATAAAGTGAGGTCAGTAATATAGGTATTTGGCTGTGTCACATGCCTTTAAGGTACTATTATAACTATAATACTTCATTTAAGGATTAAAAGAATTGTATTCGAAACTTTTAAATTGCAAGAATTTTAATCAAGATTTTTACTCTAGATACATTCGAATGAAACCAAAGGTTAAATACTTATAAATGGTGTCAATTTCGAGAATTTCAAATGCCGATGTTTCAGATTGTATAATTCCAAAAACAGTCAAACTCGGACATAGTACGCCCGGAGATAGTCATTTCGTCATTTTACCCCACGCCGCGACCATGGGTGAGAGGAGCTGCGGGTTGGGTGGGGTGTTCATTTAGGCGTGGCAAAACAGGTGCATGTTAGCCTCGTGACAGCGACTATCTCCAAATTTGACTGTCAATGGATATATTAAAAATTTTTTAAATTTAATAGAGAAATAAAAAACAAAACCATTTCTTATTGAATATAATTTAAAAGGAATATAAATTTTCGAGAGTTCATTTTTGACGAATTTATGCCAGGATTGAATGACCAAATTTAAAAAAAATGAATTTGAAATTCGAAGCAATTAAAAGATCTGTGGTCTCGAAAATTTCGAAAATGCTCTGAATTTTTGATTTTTTTTAAATAGCTGGGTAACGAACTTCGCTTTCAATTTAAGACAGTAAGAGCATTACCAAAGGCCAATCCAACCTTTTAATTTTTTTGAACATTATCGTGCTAACAAACTAAAAATCTACAGACTCACAGACAAATACATTCGTAAAAACCTGTTTTTAGGATTTAGGGGTTCTCAAAACGTGGACATTTGAATCAAAACTGGGGGGGGGGGGGGGGGGGGTACACAAATCTAGAACCTTTTCTGATGAGAATATAAAAATCAAACGATTTTAATTTTTTCAGTTCCGTGAGTGACGAACATAGCCAATAGAGTTCATAAAGATTATTCATATAATCGAAGATGGCATCGCCAATAATAATTGTTAATACAAAACTTATTGCATTAAATATGAAGGGTCCGCGGTCTAAACCTGTTAACTGACTTACTTTTTTTATATGCAGCTAATATCTCGTAAACGAAACTGAAAAATTCCTTTCAGTTTTTTTTAATGGATTTTGGAAAATCGCGTTTTGGTATCTAGAGAGAGATCCGCGGTCTAAACCTGTAAACTGCTTATAGCGTCTTATAGAACATCCGCGATTTTTTTCTCACATTGACTCAGTTTAGACGTAGAATAGGGCAGTGAGACACATGTAAGAGTGTGGACAGTTAAGCGTATGTGTGTGTGGAATGTTATTTGTGGCTATTTTCACGTTATCTTCGATTTTGTCGTCTACAGTTCGCTGTAAAGACGAAGGTGAACGATGCATCTCAATTGCTAACACAACAAACATTGTTACAATAAACTATTTAAAATTTTTGTAAGACCACCAATGTTTGCCATGTGATTCCAAAAATTTTTACATATACAATTTGTCCGCAACTTGAAAAACAACGCAGGAAAATATGAGCTCGGGAAAACAATAGAAAATCGGCGGTAAAACACTGCAGATAACAGGTTTATACCGCTGAACCCCTTGCAAATAACATACATATAGCTTTTACTTTTCATATAACGTACAATTTTAATTCAAATGTTATAAAACTAACGTTTGTTAGTTTTCTCCGGTAAATTGACAAAAAAAATGTTACGGTTGGAAAACATTAAAAATTGGAAAAGTAACAATGATTTTCCTTCGCAGTGTAAAATAACTGAAATGGCAGTTGACAAGTTGAGACCGCGGACCGTTCATATTAAGTTATGAATTATTTTAGGAAATTGGGCGTCTAAAGTAGATCAAATGAAAAGGATTTATATTTGTAGACCTCATTTTCAAGTTGGAACTTCGAGAGACCGTTTTCGTGGAAAAACGCATATAAACTTGGCGAGCGTCATAAGCACACATGTTATATATTTTCTTCATACATGGAATATACGTACTTCCGGTTACTATCTGGATATTGCTATAGCCTACATTTATTCACTCTAGATTACAGTATCATCACCCTCACAAACCAAAAAATAATAATTTTGACCTTAACTTATAAAACCTCGAATATCTCCTAAAATAGAACAGGCCATAAGGGTCATAATTATGTCGACCAGGAGAACATTTTTAATTGCGTGGAAGAGGAGTTATCACAGTAAAAATACAAACTTTAGAAAAACACGTTCACGTATATTGTCATAAATTATCAATACAAGGACAGGAGAAAAATAATATAAGAAAATTCTCTTCTTGCGATCAAAACAAAATCATATTTCAACTTAAGTATAAGAAACTTAAATTTAAGGCCGAGAGAGCAAACAAACTTAAACGACAGTTTTCAATATATCGTTAAGCAAAGGTATTTGAGGATTAGATTGCTGGCAAAATTCTTTGTACCCATCAGTCTCGAGAATACGCTTAATGTTAGTTTTTACAAAGTTCATAGTTATTTCTTTCAGGGAACCTGCATTGTATTTATCAAAGAGAGTCAGAATATGTATTGCATTTTCAACATTTAAAGTTCTAATAAATTCATCAGCACAAATCAGCTTAAGATTTTGTATATCGTATTTATCTGCTGCAATAAAAAGATAGTCAGCATTTGTCTCTAAGCCCTTCACCACGTTAGTATAAATGTATCTTAGAAGTTAATGGAAGACATCTGGCTCTATATCTTCTATAGTTAAAACATTGTCTTTTTTCTCTTTCATATCACTCTCAAACATTGCTAGAAAAACTGGTGATTTGGCAGCGAGAATTTCTTTGTGAACTTGAAATTCCTTTGTTTGAACGGTGATTTTAAAATTGGAAAGTGCATTGTTTTCGAAAAGTAGAGAACAATCTGTTGCCAAAGCGGTATAAAGTAACGAAATTTTCTGTTGGAGATCAAAGGTATTTTCTTTTAGAAAAATTTGGCTGCAAAGTTTAACGCAGTCATCGATTAAGTGTAAATATTTCTCTTTATCATCTGTGACTTGCAAGGCATCACACCAACAAAATTTAACTTTACTGTTCGGTTGAATAGCTCCTACAGACTCTACGCTAATGTATCTCAATTTATTTAAGCTATCGAAGAAGTATAGAGATATTACATATTCATAAGATGGTGGAATTGGGGTAATAAACTCTATTTCAAACCAATATTTTGCCATCAATGATGGCAAAATGTCTTTGCTCCATGATAACTTTTTAATTCTTAATTTTCAGTCTACTTCCAATTTTTTCAAAGCAGCGAAATCCTAAAACATAAAATTAAGAATATATGCAATTATCATTGAACATTCCTAAGCAGGAATTTACTATTTGACTTTAAATATGTCCGATAATATAAGTACGCGATCAAAAATAATTTGGACGGAACATATCCCTTTATTAGAACCTGACATTACACATAATCTAAATAGAAATATAATATGCATGCGTATTATTCAATTAAACAAACATTCAGATTTCTGGAATTTCGCCCAACTTCCCTAATAAGCTAACTTTTTAAGTAATTATAATTTAAATTCTAACTCACTACATTTTAAATCATTTAATTATTAAGGTCTATGTAATTTGAAATTATACTATTTGTGCGTTTGAATTTAAATTTGAAAATTATAAAAGTTTTAAATAATTTAATTAAGAAGGATACAAAAACAATTGAGGCATATCGAATACTGACAAATTGAAAACATTATACTTTAAGGGCATGCTCTTCGGTGAGCACGTGACCATACCAGTCCCCGGTTATGAACATTTTTTTTGTATTCGCCTCAATCGCTCTCAAAGTTCGAGTAATAATTTTGAAATAAATTATCCGAGAGAAAGTAAATATACAAAATTCTTTTTAGTTTAAAATTTGACATATTAAATAAAAATCACTAAAGAACGTTTTTAAATACCAATATGTTTATAATTTTAAATAAATTTTATTTATTATTATTACACCATTAAGCCATTTCCCTTTCGGGGTAGGCGTGACTCACTCGGCAGGGGAAAGGAGTAGTGTGTGGATGGGATAGAGATTTTTC
>NC_046662.1:69662290-69668304 GCF_010883055.1 Belonocnema kinseyi | reverse complement strand
ATACTTCTCTAGCTTCTTTTATGTCCATGCATTTTTTCATGCAGGCTCTCGTGTTTCTGTGACTTCTTATGTCTCTTCTAAGTAGGGTCTCATTCACAAATTTATAAAATAGGATATTAACATTCGCGTTGTAGCACTTTGCAGATAATTTTTAGTTTGATGCATTTCAAATTTTTTGAATCCGTGTGGACGTAGTGAGGACCAAAAATGAAAATAATTCTACACAAAAATTTCATGAACGAAACTTAGTCACGTGATCTCGACTTTATCGACGTTCAAGGTTTCTTTTGTTCTCTGCTAGAAATCGCTAAAAATGCTTCAAAAATAATGATAGGTTACCTATGTGCAGGTACTTATTTGTTGATTTGCAACGAATGTGAAAATTTTATTGTTTATATTAATTTTCTTAATATTTAGATGATTTAGTTCAAAATTTGTGTCAGTACTCAATATACGCGAATCAAGAAATCTGAAATGCATCAAACCAAAAATTATCTGCAAAGTGCTGCACCTCGAATGGTAATGTTCTATTTTACCAATTTATAAATAAACTTTCCTTGAAATTATAAAAATATTGATGTATACAAACGTTCTTTAAAGCTTTTTATTTAATCTGTCAAATTTTAAACACAATATCTCAATCCGTGTGGACAGTGAGCACAAAAAAAATGAAAATAATTTTGCATATTTACTGTCTCTCGGATAATTTTTTTCAAAATTATTACTCAAAATAGATATACAAACGCAATTTATTGTCTCATTTCCTTAATTCCAAATTTTGAAAGCGATATATGATTGCCTTTGAACATGGTGAAAACCAAACAAACATGTTCAAAACCGGGGACTGGTTTGGTCACGTGGTCACCGAAGAGCAGGCCCTTAAGGGGGTCTTCTAGTGTGACGGCCGTTGTCTGATGCTATTTTGGGGAATTTTTATTTGCTAAAAATGGTTGAAACAAAATACTTATTATATTTCTTTTTTTTTTTTAATACATTTAAACAAACTTTGGAAATTTTTTTAAGTCATTACACAGATTATTTTCTGAGGTACACCGCTCAACAGGAACAGACATAAAAGAAGAGGTGCTCCACTGCTTCCATGATTCCGGCTATTCTAATTATCTAAAATCAAAAAACCATACGCCATTTTATTCGCGAGACTTGAGACTCTGTACAGAACTAAAATAAAGAGAGAGTTTTAAAAAATAATTTTTTTTGTAAGCTTCAGAAAAAAATTTAATTTTACTCCTTTTTTTGGCGTCTATAAAAGTGCTAAAAAGAAAATAAAGAAACAATCTTAATTCTTTTAGTTTAACTTGAAGTTATATATGCGCTAAAGATGCTGTATAAATTTGAGCAGAAACCATCAAATGTTTTCGAGATATCATGGCAGCAGGGTAAAAAATCGTGTTTTGAGAAAAACACGTTTAAAAGTTGTTGTATATAATTCATAATAAAAATTACCTCACCATCAATCTGCTATGCCTGGACCATAGAGTACATATATTACGTAAGACGTTTTTCTTTTCTTTGAATAAAAACGAGCATAAAATTGCTGTGAAGTTGACAAGGACACAACGATATAAAGAAAAGAAAAACGTTTTACGTAATATATGGATGATCCCTGTGTCGATGCACGCTCCATATACTTGCTTCGGTTTACGCGTGTAACTTTTCAACCATTTCACATCGCGAAAAATCCTTTCACACACGTCTTATATGCATGTTTTAGACGTGATTCATGAAAAAAATGGATTTTTTTTTATCTGACACATTAGACGACCCCCTTAAACGATTACATTTGAAATTTGTAGGTATAAAGAATAAACCGTTCGAATAGTTTAATTTTATATGCATGTGAATTTGAAATCATGTGCTTGCAAGTTAAAAAGGTTTCAAACTTTATTTCATTATTTACTTTTAAAAGTTTCATGATTTACTTTTTCTTCAATTTTAGACGATAAAATTGTAAATGATTACACATACCATACACTTTTTGACATTACAAAGTTTAAAGATGTTTTATATAAAATATTTGTGATTAGCAATTTTTTAGTAGTTCGGCAGATAAGATAACCAATTATGCATATATTGTAACAAAAAGGCATTTGTATATATTATTTGCGTATCATTATAGAAGAGTTTCATGGAGCATGCAAAAAAAACGAATCAAAATTTCCGTTAAAAAAGTTCAGAAAAAAAGAAATTTGAATGCAAGATCTGAAAATATTCCTGCAGATTTTTTGGAACATTTTTTATTAGAATATTATTTTTCAAAATGCTTCTTGTGCGAGAACCTGTTCGTTATTTCTTTTCAATGTATTTTTTTATGAATAATATTAAAACTACGCGTCTTATTAAAAAACAGTCAAAACAAAATTTGTAGATCTATTTGAGATCAACAATTTTGTTTGGAAAAATTTTTTCGTGTCTTGTATAGTTTTACAATAAAATGTTTTTTTTCAAATGCAATCAAATTTTTTACAATTATAATAAAAACCATGCGTCTTATCTAAAAATAGTCTGAAAATTAATTTGAGATCATTTTCAGATAAATAATTGTACTCATTAACATTTTTTCGTATTCTGCATATAATTTGACCGGAAAATAGATTTTTTTTATTTTTAATGGCTTGCGCATGCCTTCCATACCTAAAAAAATACTTGTGACACGATTTGCATAATTCACTCTAAAAATGGTCACTATCCGCCAAACTGCAGTACTTTGATAGGAGTTAAACATTGTTTAAGTGCAACGGCATTGGAACCAGGCCTCAACCACAAAATTAAATTACCTCACTTTCCCGTGCAGAAATCGCCAGGTATCTTCCCTGTTCCAGGCTTGGGCCAGGCCGGGCGCCCCTAGCCTGGTCCTAGCTTGTATTTTTCAATGGCTCGACCTCGAGCCTGGCCAGACAGGTAGTGGCAAAACTCCTAAAATTGATGGCAGATGGCGTTTCAAACTATGTTTCAAACAAATTTCTAGCTGTATTCCACAAAAATGTTACGCCTAATTGGAAAAAATAAGCGGATAAAAAGGATTGGTAAGCTAAAAGTTTTCTGAAAATTTATATAAAGCAGAAGACTTTTTCTATTTAAGTATTACCAACATTGCAATTGAGATGACGTCGCCATTTTACCTTGATTAATTTTACATTAATTTTCGGCTTTCGGATCGAATAGCCTTATTTCTTGTTTGTAGGAATTATAGGTCAAAAATTAATTTTTTTCTAGTTAAAAATACAACTATTCTGTTTAAAGTCGTTACAGTGGATTCTAAAAAATGAAATCGTGGTGGATTTAAATGAAATATTCTTTTATTTTATTGGATTAGTGAAGACGTAAGTATGCATTACATGCTTTTGTATTTTGCAAACGATAATCTCACTTTTATTTAACACTAATCTATTATTATCTACACAATAAAAAGCAACAAAAAAAAATTTCCACACTTGATGATAATATTGAAATAGAGAGAAACTTTTATGATGAAATTAATTGTGGCAAATTTGAAGCAAAATATGAAGTTGATGGCATATCCGTATCACCGAAAGGACAACCAACACGTCAGTATTTTTTTTGTTTATTTATTTTCAAGTGTTCAAATATCTTATAAAAATTTCTTAACATTTTTTAAATATATACTATACTAAAACGGTTAGGGGTCGATATTGAACTAGGGTCAAGCCTGAGCCAGGCCCTGTTTAGATTTAGCGTTTCATTCTAGCTTGAACCAAGCTTGATCACCAGCCCAGGGCCTAGTTTTGCCAGGCTTGGGCACGATTAGGCCCACGACAAAATTTCCACACGGGATACTACATGAATACTAGAATTACATCTTTGCTGGATACTTCAGGCCTACTCCTGATTTGAATCATGTCTGTATTTGGAGTAAAAAATTGTCTAATTTATATACTTTTAGTGCAAAACGATTTTTCTAAACGTTCTTTCTTTACGTAGCTAACAAAGATTTAATTCTATTATTTATGAAGCAAAATGAGACAACTCAATTATGAGGTTAGGACCTGGTTCCAACCCAACGCCCTTTAAAGTTTTATTTTGAACTGTTCAGTTCACAAAAATATCATTTGAAACTCTATAATTTTTGAATGTTTTAAATTTGTAATTGTTTACATTTTAAGACTTCAAATTCGTATTTTTAAACTGTTTAAATTTGTGTGCCTTGCAAGTATCATTTTTTTTTTAAACTGTGCAATATGAAACACTTTAAAAATTGTGATTCCTTGAAAATAAAAATGATATGATTTTATATGCTTCAATTTTGACTGAATAGAAAATGCGAGAATGTACAGCTGTGAACGTTAAAAAATTTATAAAATTAAAAGAAATGGATATCAATAACAAGGTCAAGATGATTATTATGTGATAAAGTATTTCAGGTTGAATGGAGGAGGTCGGGGGCCAAACAAAAATACTAATTACATAGAAGAAAACTTTATTTTTTCAATAATTTGGAAAAAAATATTCACATACAAGTATGGTGAAAGCCTACCTTTTTCAAAGTTTAAAAAAAATTAAGGTTTGTCCTATGCAATTGGTACTATTGATTGGCCCTCGGCGTGCAGACATCTTGTCGGCTGACGTCACAACTTGAAATACCTAATTCATTGTGGAAATGGTAAGGTTATAACTTAATTTACTAATATACAAAAAAATGTCTTAGTATGCAATCTCGCCCTGACAAAATTGAAGCAAACTTTCGATTCTAAATAATAGCATATAGTTTGAAAAATTTCTCGGCTAATTTGATTTATAAACAAAATAACAGTTAACTTGAAATAAAATCACCCTAGAGGAAGAATCGGAAAGGATCGGACAGGTACTTTCTTTCCGATTTCTATGTGAACTTTGCTTCCGTTTCTTTCCGAACGCTTTTTCTTTCCGAAGCTTCCCGATGCCTTTCCGAACGTTTGCGAAGTATCACGCCCTATTTACTTCTTTCTGAACCTTTTCGATTTTTTTCCGAATAAATCACGCAGCGTTCCAATAGTTTATTCCCATTCTTTCTGAAAAAATGTGAAATGTGAAATATATGATCTATTAATTATATATATATATATATATATTCAAGAAATAAATATAATTAAATAGAGTCTAAGTAGGGGGAGACTGCACTGACCGGAAAGAAATCGAAAAGAAGTAGGAGAAAAGGAAATCCAGAAAGAATCGGAAAGATTCGTGGAACAGCTCGACGTTCGGAAAGAAACCGAAGCAAAGTTCACATAGCCCTTTCCGATTCTCTTTCCGAAACCTTTCTGAATCTTTCCAAATCGGTCTTTCCGATTCTTTCGTTTTTTCTGACTGGGCAGTAAAGGCCCACGCTTGTGCAATGGTGCCTAAACCCGAGTATCTCTGACATGTGCAGTAGTGATTATGTGTATTTTTAAATTGACACATGTCGTTATATGAACTAAAAATAAACATGAATAACTACTGCGCATGTCAGATATCCGTGTTCTAACACCACTGCGTTCATGGGTCCCTATAAATTTTTAAACGGAGTGACTATTTCGCCATACATGTATGTCGAAATAGCCAAAAATAGCTTATTGCGATATATAAATATGGCCAAATAGCAACGGTAGCTTATTTCGACATACAGTTATGGTCAAATACCCAAATAACAATGCGTGAGTTCGCACGGTAGGCGCATGACGCGTGAGCACGATGTGTCACCAACAACGTAAGCGCTGTGTCCGCACAAGCTGAGGATGATAAATGTTCACCCAAAGTGAGCACATTGTGTGTGCATGACGTGCAGCACAGTTCGTAACTAAATAGTCAAAGTAAAACTAAAGATTTCAGAAAAAAAACTTTCTAGCGTTACTCTAAGAAAATATAATTATAAACAATAATAAATTGTTTAAATAAGTTTTTTTTTAAACTTGTATTAGTTATTACCTCACTAAGTGATACGTGGACAAAAAGTTGAGTTAAAAAAATCGCAACTTTTTAGCACTTATTTAAGAGAAGATGTAATATATAACATAATA
>NC_046662.1:69652042-69662190 GCF_010883055.1 Belonocnema kinseyi | reverse complement strand
ACAAATTATTTAAACTATTATGTTTGTTACCATGCATTATTTATTATTTTACCAAGCGAAAGTGGGTTAATAGTTAAATATTTCAGAAGAAACCGTAACTATGTAGCATTAATAAAGATGAGATAATTACAAACAATAATAATTTATTTGAATAATTATTTTTGCTAAATTGAATTAATTTTCAGCTAACCATAAGTGAAAAGTAGACAAATAGTTGTAAATATCAGAAAAAAACGCAACTTTCTAGCATTATTCAAATTAAATATTATTAATGATAATAATAAATTGCTCAAGCAATTTATTTATTAACTTTGGTTTATTTAGCTTACTTTAATTGAAAATTAAACAAAAAGTGGAAAATTTTCGAAAAACTCAAATATGCATTTAAAAAACGCAAAAAAAATATTAAGTACCGCCAAAAACTCGCAGGCCCCATTTAATTACTTATGGGGCTTTTGGCAGCGTTTGACAGTAACACGCTACTTGTATTGCGCTACCCGAAAACTTACTTTGATTTAATAACAGTAAAGGGAAAGCGTTATTTTTTCAAAAAAGTTAACGGTAACGGTAATGCAAAGTAACGCACGTTACGGATCGTTACTTCATAAAACGTTTGAATACGTTTAGCCCTATGGATCATCCATATTGTGAGAGTTCGAATTTCAGAAAAATTTCATTCAATTTTTGACAGAAAATCATTGTTTGTAAGTCTGAACTCATGAAACCTTAAAATTAGTAGTGTCAAAAAATATCCGTTTTTTGGACTTTGAAATTTGAATCGTTGATCCGTGAGAGCAACCGAGCTGGGTCCCCTTCGGGGGCTCCTATGGAACATCCGTATTGTGAGAGTTCGAATTTCAGAAAAGTGTCATTCGATTTTTGACAGAACATCTTTATTTGTAAGTCTGAACTCATGAAATCTTAAAATTAGTAGTGTCAAAAAAATATACGTCCTTTGGAGTTGGAAATTTTAATCGTTGATCCGTGAGGGCAATCGAGCTGGCACCTCTGCGGGGCCCCTATGGAACATCCAAATTGTGCGATTTCGAATTTCAAAAAAGTGTCATCCAACTTTTGACAAAAATACGTTGCTTGTAAGTCTGAATTAATGAAACCTTAAAATTTGTGGTGTTGAAAAAATATTCACCCTTTGGACTTTGAAATTTGAATCGTTTATCCGTGAGGGCAACCGAGTTGGGCCCTCGACGGAGGCCCTCATAGAATTTCCAAGCGTGGAACATCCATGCGGGCCCCCGCTGGGGGCCCTCCTCCTAAGGAGTCTCATCGGGGCTTTTTCCACACGGGCTTGCTCATAATTTAAAACATTTTAACTTGTATTCAAGAATCGTGATGGGTTTACAATATTTAATTCATTAAGAGGTAACAAACCTGAGTTACATTTTTTTTTTAATTAATTATCCGCTTTCGAATCAAATGCTTACAATTCTAAAAATGTAAGTAAATATAAGCTATCTGCACCGCTATGAGGGAATAATAAATAAATATTACAGCGAAGCCTGTTTGCTTAAATTAATATTAATATTAATCTTTTACTATTTGTCTCAAACTAAAAATTCAAAGAAAACCTGAACATTTCAAAAAGAACAATTTTCTATCATTACTATAAGCGAAGACAGTAACAAACAATAATAAACTGTTTAAACATTCATGTTTTTTAACTTGCATTAATTATTATCTCACTGAGTAAAAAGTGCAAGATTTCAGACAAAAATCACAACTATTTTGCATTACAACAGAAAATAGTTATAAACAATAATAATTTGTTCAAACAATTACTCCACTTAAATTTAATTAATTTTTACCTCACTCTATATGAAAAGTTGACAAAAAGATGGAAATAAAAAAGACGCAACAATCTTGCATTACTATGGAAAAAGATATTTATAAACAATAATAATTTGTGTAATCAATTATTTTTGCTAAAACTAAGTTAATTTCGCCTTAAGTGAAAATTGTACAAAAAGTGGAATATTTCAGACAAAACTGCAACTTTTTAGCAATGTTCAAAGAAAATATAATATAAAGAATACATTTTTTAAGCAATTATGTTTTTTAACTTTCATTAATTATTACCTCACTCTAATTTAAAAGTGAACAAAAAGTGGAAATTTTCTCTAAAACTTCAACTTTCTAGCATTATTCTAAGAGAATATTGTTATAACTGATAATAATAAATGGTGTGGTTACGTGTACCGAAATTTTGGTAGAAATAGCCGGATTTTTTCTATACGTATAGACAATCCCTTTAAACCATTATTGCTGTCCAATTTCCTTAATTACCACAAAAAATTATAATTAAGGCCAAAAACTCGCGAGAGCCAATTTTTCACTTATGGGTTTTTTCGGACTATAAAACAGACTTATTAGCGTGATATTTAAGAAGAAATTTTTTATATGTAATGTATGACTAGTCGCCAAAAGAAATTTAAAGTTAAAACGCGATTCACGCAATATTGCCGATTCTGAATTAAATGTACAGAAACGTCTTTTGTATGAGAAATACGTGTTTTACTTCGTGGGATTTCCACCACCTCTAAATATCGTTTTTAACGCATTTATTGTATAATGAATTCAGAGAAACTTGAGGGCTATTTGTATGAAAAGTATAAAAAATTAATTAATTAAAAAATTTTGACGACCCCAAATGCAGACACTCCGCTTTTTATTACTTATAATCCTAACTTCACATTTATTCAAATATCCATAATACAAATTGGTCAGTTATCAAAATAGCCGTTGATGAATTTCATCTTATAAGCAAATTTCAAGGTATCTAGCGATCAAGCCACTTAAAATTGCCTGAGTTTTTTATAACATCATTTACATAATTTATATCGTAAAGAAACTAATTATTTATTTACCTTACCAAACTTTGTGTTACTTGACTTTAAAAATTTATCGATTATTTAGTAGGATAAACAAATTCCCGGGGGTTTCCCGATTTCCCGATCCGCTAGAAATCCTGAAATATGATCATAACTTATCTAATTTATATACTCAATTAAATCACGGACAGTATAATTTCATTGAGTAGATAGGCTTGTTTTGTTTGATATAATCTCTTATAATCTTCAGTCTCGACAATAGACTTTATATGCCATTTTATAAATTCAATCGTTCTTTCCTTTAACGTATTTGTATTATACCGATCAGCAAACATCAGTGTATGAATTGCATTTTCAATTTTCAAAGATCTAGTTAATTCGTCGATGCAAATTAATCTTAGTTTTGACAAATCATACTTATCAGCTACCACAAAAAGTTTCTCGGCGTGAGTGTTCAATTCGTTTACAATATTCGTGTAAATATACCGCAAAAATTCGTGAAATACATCCGCTTCTATATCCTCAATAGTCATTTTGTTTTCTTTCTTTTCTTTCATTTCACTATCAAACATAGCAAGAAAAACTGACGATTTAGAAGCAAGAATTTCTTTATGAACTCGAAATTCCCTGTCTTCGACTACGATTACAAAATTAGCAAGCGCATTGTTTTCGAAAAGTAAAGAACAATCTGTTATTTGGCTAGGAAGACAAAGTGCTGGTTTCTTTGCAAAAATATAAGGGATATCTTTTCGAGAAATTTTAGTGCACAAGACACAACATTCATTTATTATATTGCGATTGTGATAACATCCCGGACCAAATTTATCAGCGAATTTGGAAAAAACTAATGTTTTTTTATCTTTAGCTGTATCCGTGTGTAGAGTTTGAATGTGTTCAAGCTTGTGATGATCGTTGATAAAATAAAGAGATATTTCATACTGATTAACTATTGGCCTTCGATTAAAAGTTATTTGGGCACAAATATTATCAGTATTAGATCTAGTCGCATCTATTTGGAACAGACACGATACATTCCGATCGTCTGTTAAACAAAATTCTTTCAAGTGAATAGACTGTCTATTAGTTTTATTAACGTTAAATATTTGCACGCTTATTGGATGAATTGTGACCGTTACTCCAGAAAGGTAAATTTCACCTTTGATCTCCTCGTCATCAACAACTCGCAGTTGATTGTTCATGATGTTCGACAAATTAATTTGGAAGTCAGTTTAACATTTCAAAATCAGCAAATAGAGTTCTGAAATTATTAAATTAATACATAATCATTTTCTACCTTCTTTAAAGTTAGAGAACGTTCATTATTTACGTAAGGATGATTTTTGAAGATTTCAAAGATTTACGGATTTTTGACATTTCGAAGCACTTCAAAAGATTTGAAAAATCTCCATTGAATAATAGCTATTTCAACATATTTCAACATATTTCAACGGATTTTGGGGTACTTTAAAAGACTACTAAGTATTTCAAACAATTGCCAAATTTTTACTGAATTTACAGAGACTTCCAAAACTTTTTAGGACTTTCATGAGTTTTCAAGCAATTTCAAAAGATTTCAAGGGATAACAAGAGTTTTGGAGTAGTATTTCAAATAATTTAAAAAGATTTCTAGAGTTTGAAGAAATTACCTAGTACTATTTCAGAGAAAATCTCAATGTTGCAAGGCACTTTATACAAAATTTAAAATGATTTCTAGAAGTTTAATCAGATTTCTCGAGATTCTAAAGGAATTCAAGAGATAACAAAGGATTTCGATGGATTTTAAAGGATTTTAACGGCTGTCGAAAGATTTTAATGGATTTTAATATAGTTTAAGGGATTTCAAGAGATTCTGAAAGATACCCTCGGATTTTAAATATTTCAATGCATTTTCAAAGATTTCAAGGCAGTTCGTAGAATTTCGAAAATTTTCACGGAATTTCAAGGATTTTAACCGATTACCAGAGATTTTACATTTAAAGGATTTCCATGAACTTTAAAGGATTTTTACCATTTTAGAGTTTTAAGGAATTTTAAAAGATATTGAAGGATATTAGGGGTGTAAAGGATTTTCAGAACATTTTAAAAGAATTTTAAGAAATTTCCAGGAGCTCAGTTGTTTTAAAGAGTTTTCAAGAGATTCCGTACAATATCCATAGAATTTCAAGAATTATCACATGATTTAAAATTGTTTATGGGATTTACTACATTTTTAAAATACTTCACAGTATTTCAAATTATTAAAAAAATGTTTAGGGATTTCACGAGTTTTCATAAAAAGTATACACCAAATTTCAAAAACGATTTAATTCCTCAGTTCTATATTTACTGGACAAATGCCGTATAAAATATTACATACTAAAAAGGATATAAAACAAATAATTATATAATAAATTCATATTAGTATAAAAAGTAATTTTAACAGCCAAAACAGGTGTTAATTAGCATATAAAAAATTATAAAGAGGAAACTTACGTGTGAACTGCTCCCCCCCCCCCCCCCCCCCCCCCCGCTATAAGTAAGGATGCGTAAGATTTACTCTAGCCCCTCACCTCGAAAAAGTGTTACGTAATTAATGGACGCTCCCTTAATGTACATAATAATAAATATTTTTAAAGTTTTAATTTGTTTTTAATACACTTAAAGATTTAAATAGCTTTCAAGAAAAAAAGAAAGAAAAAACTTGTAGAAATATTCGTACCTTCATTTTGGAAAAAATTATAACCTCGAATTGAAAAAATAACCAGGTGATTTATTTTGAAGATTTTATTTACATACGGACGGTTCTAAAGGTGCAACTGCAACTTTCGTGACTAAGTTAAACACGTCAGCTTATCAATAATCTGTTATCGCTTTTTCATTTGATAAGGCAATACGTACGTTTAACGAGTTCATAAAGGTTTATTCACATGATCGATAAAATAACCGCGAATTATAATTGTAAGTATGCCATTGATTGAATCATATCTTGATAATTATTGAATTATTATTAAAAAGTGGATGTCTAAGGTACGTCAACTGACAATAATGTATATTTAATTGGTAATTATTAAAAATATGATGATCAGAAGACCATTTTGAATTACGAGGAGGGGTTTTTAAAATAAAAATTCATAATTTAGAGAAAAAAATTTAATACATTATATTACATCAATACAAAGTCAATAGAAAAAATAATCTTTCTATGTATATTATCATTAACATTTTTAAACTTACGCATGAAAAAAATTAAATTGGAACCTGAGAGAGTAGAAAACTTAAATTCTAGTTTTCAAGATATTATCAAACAAACGAAAATAAGGATGATACTGGCGAAATACTTTGTAGCCATCAGTCTTGGAAATAATTTTAATGTTACTTTTTATAAAGCTGATTGTTTTTTCTTTCATGAAACTTTTATTGTGTTATCAAAGAGTATAAGAATATGCATTACATTTTCTACATTAAAGATCTAATCAATTCATCAGCACAAAGCAGCTTAAGATTGTGTATATCGTATTTATCTGCGGCTACAAAGAGATTCTTCGCATTTGTCTTTAACTCATTCACCACGTTAGTATAAATGTATCGTAGTAGTTCATGGAAAACATTTTTTCTCTACATCTTCTATCATTAAAACATTGTCTTTTTTCTCTTTCATTTCACTCTTAAACATTGCTAGAAAAGCTGGTGATTTGGCAGCGAGAATTTCTTTATGAACACGAAATTCCTTGGTTTGAACAACGATTTTGAAATTGGATAGTGCATTTTCTTCGAATAGCAGATAACAATCCGTTTTTTGAGTGGAAAGAAATAATGTAGCCTGTTTCCCCTTCAAAAAAGAGATATCTTTTCTAAAATTTTACTGCAAATTTCAATGCAAATTTTAATGCAGTTATCGATTACATGCAAAAATGCCCTCTTATTGTCTGCTATTTGAAACGCATCAGAGCAATCAGCATTAAGCTATAATTTTCATTTAAACATTGAAATAATTTTAAAATAAAGAAAACTTTTCCAGGGTGTACACAAAATTTGCAGGGTTGTAAACAAAATCTTCTGAAACTGGATGATTGGTTACTGTGTCTTTACCATTTTCAATGATGGCCAATATTTTTTGTGCCATGATAATTTTCAATTTTTATTTGTTTGTCTACTTCCAAGTTTTGAAAAGGAGCCGAATCATAACATTGAAAAAGAAAGAATCTGTGCAATTATTATTGGACCCACCTTATAAATGTACTGTTTAAATGTGGATATTTTCCAAAATAAAAATACGTGACTAATAAATACTTGGATGAAATTTACGCTTTTTTGCACCTAATTACACCAAACTCCCGCTTTCAGGCACGCCCTTCTCGGCCTTCCTAGATTTGCTGGCAACCAAAGTTTCTCAAGGGAGCAGGGCGAGAGCTTTTGCGACAGTCGTCTTGGAAGGGCCGCAGTGCGCGAGTACTAAGTCAAGTATATTGCGCAATAGTATGCATTAAAATTGTAAACGGTTCAGGCGTTATGTCTGTTTACGTTTCGATCCCCCCACATTCAGTCCAAGGCTATTCCAATGCAACCCCCGACACTGGACTGAAAGCGAGAGTTTGTGTATTTGTATTTCTACGGCCTTGAACTGACTTAAACACAATATAAATATGTATTTTAAAAAATAATTAAATATACTTCTATGTATATTGATCAATAAAACAAATATGCATAATTAACTGTTGAATTCTACTAAACGTTCCTATTGATTTAACTTTTTAAATTCAGTCGAACTCGGATTTGATATATCGACAATATATCAACTATTTTTAGGGTAAAAGAGATTTTTAAATACAATCAAATCTGGATTTAGTGTCGGTTTTGGGGCTGAACGTGACCATAAGACCAGACTTTCTCCTGTTTCCTCTCTGTTTTGTCACGACTAAGTGAGCACTGAAAACCCCCCTTCAGCTCCTCCCATCCATCACGCCGCGTGGCGTCCAAGGACTACAACGTCGTATTTAAACAAATAAAAGATTCACCAATTTTTAGAGATTTTAAAAGATTTCAGGGATAACAAAAGTGTTAAGGTATTTAAAGAAATCAGAGATAATAATTTTTCATGACATTTTCTAAGTTTTCGATGGGCTTTAAGGAATTTCAGGGTTTTTTTGAAAAAATAAATTTGGTTTCAGCGGATTACAAAGGCTTTAAAGGGATTTCAAGAGATTCACGGAATTTCAAAAGATTTAAAGAAATTTCCAAAGATTCTAAAGTATATACAATTGGAAGAAAGTTGACTATCTTACATATTTTTTTGTTTAAATTATGAAAACCGATTCGATGTGAAGGGTTCATCAAACCAAAAAATCTCCTTGGCAACTAAAGTGGAAAATTGACATTCTGAAAATTTGTGTCCTCGGTTTTTAGAGTAATTCCAAAATTTTTTAAATATTTAATGGAATTCGAAAGGATCTTAAGATATTTCTACAGTTTTAAGGCATTTGATGAGATATCCAGGAAGAGAAATCAAGGTCAAATGACAAGGTGCCATCTCGGTAGGACGAAATAAAAAGGTGCCATCTTGGATGACGAAACATGGAACCTTAAGAATCCCATATAAAAGCATTGGGAACACCAACGCCCTCTGAAGTAGGGAATCTTTTTATTTGGTTCTCTCAAGATGGCACTTTGTCATTTGGACACGTCGAAATGTTTGGATGATTGAAATAAATTTTTTGTTTGTCCTTATTTGCTTGGTTCAAATAAATTTTTGGTTTGTTTAAATAAGTTTCTTGTTTATAATAAGTAAAGTTCTTATTTACATTAAATATATATTTTTTAGATTCATTAAAGATTTTGTTCAAGTGAATTAAATCTTTTTTTGTACACTTAACCTCAAAATTGAACATTATTTATAAAAATAATGTATAAGCTCGACAATATAATTGATTTTATAAATCATCTTTATAAAGAAAGGAGGTTAGTACCAAGGGGCAAAAAATTTGTCGACGTCTTTACGACATCGTTACGGCATCTTACGACAACTTTACGACAACCTATGTCCATGTCGTTTCGATGTCTTTACGATAGCGTAAAGACATCGTCAGATCATACGACTTATTTACGATGTCGTAAAAACACCATAACGACATGAACATAGCCTGTCGTAAAGTTGTCGTAACGATGTCGTAAAGACGTTGTCAAACTTTGTGTCCACTGGGTATTGAATAAGACATCCGAAGTCTTCAATTATATATCCAAGGTAAAAACCCTGAACTTCAAGTAGTTCATAAGCTAGAGATATTGCGTCCATTTTTCAATTAATTTATGATTTTACAGTAAATCATCACCTTTAGAATAACACAACACTTAAAAAAGACGAATGCCATCAAATAAATCACATGATGAATTAATTTAGATTCTAGGTTAGTCCCTTAGGATCCACCGGAGCGCTTTAGCACACCTAGCGGTACTTTGTAGTACTGATTTGTGCTGTATTTTTTGTTTCAATCAAATAAATATTTTTATGAATTCCAATAAACAGATTTTAAACAAATGCATTGTTTAATGAATGTGAATTTTTTATTTAAATCAAACGAATCGCACTAAACAAATTATTTGTTTCAATCAATAAGGCACATAGTTTCCATTTCTTAACATTCAATAAACCTTTTTTTATTTCAATAAGTTTATTGGATCCGTATATACGTAATAGCGGCAAATAGTTAATAAAAGATTGTCAGTAGAGTGAATGACGCCTGAAACAAAAGACCTTGGCCGCTAATGGACCCAAGTGGGGAACCTTACATAACGACTTCATGAGGTTCTTCGTTTGGGGTGATTGCTAGAGAGATTGATCAGCAACCTGGGTCGGAGCTGTGTTGCGGAACGAACGTGTTATTTACTTAAATAGCACGAGAATTCTGGATCAATCTGAAAAATCTCTATCCCTTCCACACACTACTCCTTTCCCCTACCGAGTGAGTCACGCCTACCCCGAAAGGGAAATGGCTTAATCGTGTAATATTAATAAAAATATTACATGATAAAAGGCAAATAATTCCGTGACAGTTTTAATTTGTAAGTCCCTTCCTAAAAATTAAAAGTGGTAGAGAATTATACCCAATATCTAATGATATATAAAAGTAATTTAAATCGCCAAACAGGTTTCATTTAACATATTTTTATTATATAATGATAAAACGGAATCTTATGTAAAAGTGCCAAGTAAGGACTCTCAAGGCTTCTTTATCCCCACCCTGCCCCAACTACATCATTAATGGCGTTCACATATCACATAACATTAAAAAGGGGCGTGGGAGTTGGTTTAACGTTACGATCTGTTGT
>NC_046662.1:69639851-69652032 GCF_010883055.1 Belonocnema kinseyi | reverse complement strand
CGTAAAATTTTTAAAATTTCATCATAAAGTTAATTTATAAAAGTTTCGAAAAATTATTCATCAGAAGATAAAATTGAAATTGTAAATGATTGTTTAATAATGGGGTATAATTCAGTTTAAAAAAAAATTTGCTACCACAATATAATTCAGAAACTTGTTTAAATTTTTAAGGAGATAAAAAAATTAAATTATGGACAAAAATTTATTTTGAATAATTCGAAAACATTTGAAAAAATTAAAATAATTTTTTATTTCGAAAAATTAATTTAAAAAGATTATTTGAAAATATTTCCAAACATTTTAAAGATTTCAGAAATTGTCAAAGAAGAATCTGAAATATTTGAAGGCAATTTTTTTTTATTTTGCAGAACCCCCATCCTAACATTACTTCCTTTCTCCACGAATGAGTCACGCCTATCCTGAAAGAAAAAATGACTTAATGGTATGATAATACAAAAAAATTAAGGAAATATCGAACTAATGTTTTAAGACTTGAAGTTTTAGAAGGCCTGCCAAGATTAAAAAAAGAATTTTATTAATATTAGTGTAAACATTTTTTATGATTTTTTATTTTCCAAAGTGAAGTTCAAGAGAACATTAAAAAATGTATTTAAACATACCAAACGATTTCATAAAATTTCGAAAAATAGTTAAAAGATTTTAAAGTCAAATATTTCAATTTGATAAGATTAAAAAATATAAATAAATTTAGAAAATCGAGTAAATTCAAGGACTATTTAATAGAATTCTAAATTCAAAAATAATTAAAAAATTAGAAAGATTTTTAGATCTGTAAATTTTTTAAGATTTTAAAAATAAAATTTCTGACCTTTAAAAGAATATTGAAAGGTTTGAAGAGAATAAACAAACTTTCTTAAAATTCCTGTCAAAAATTAGAAGATTATAAGGCGATTTTTTTACATCTTGAATTATTTTTGAACATTTAAAAAAATTCGAGTCAGTTAAGAATATTTTCGGAAATTTAAGACGTTTTAAATAGATTAGAAATATTTAAATTGAGAAAAATTTGAATGTAATTCAATCTATTAACTTTGTAGGCGTATTGATAACCTGGAAAAGTTACCAATTAAGCTGGAAAATAGTTACCAATTTTGTTATAAAATTTTTCATTACATTTCGATATTCTCAGTCAAAGTCGTAATCTAAATATGATTTAAATATTGAAAAGAATTGATTCAGAAAAAGATATCAAAAGGTTCTATTCCATCTAATGTAATATACGACGATATACAATCATGGAATGCCGAAGCAAAGATTCGAACATCCGAAGTCAATTAGATATTTCAGGTTAGGTGGGAGATATCCAAGATGTCTGCACACCGAAGGCCAAACAAATGCATGTGAGGAAACTTCATTTTTCTAATGACTTAAAAAAAATGATTTTCCACCATAAGTGTTTCCAGATATTATTTTTAATTTTATAAAAGCTATTCAATTAAACAGTAAAATCGATCATTTTTGTGTAAGAGTTTGATATTTAATTAAATCGCTTTTGAGAAATAATCAATAATATCCAAATAAAATAATTGTAACAATAATTTTTTTCCAAGTAATTAAAAATGTTTAGTTTCATCCCCTGGGGTTGGTATTATGCTTAGCCCTCAGCGTGCAGACATCTTGCTAGCTGACGTCATAACTTAAAATACCTAGTACCATGGACATAGGAAACAAGGGAATAGGCATGCCATTGCGGGAGTGATGCAATGAGGGGGGAGGTCCACCACCTTTTGATGTCCCGCGACAAACATGGCAGCGCCTACATGTTTATATTTTCAGGCATAGTTTGTCGGCAAAAATGCTCGTGCGCATAATCAAATGGCACATCGTAAGATGGCGGCGCTCCCCATTCATGGAATTCTCCCCCCTCCCGTGTATTCAACCCCGCTCGCCAAAACTAGGATGGCATGCCTAGTCCTGTGTTTCCTATGTCCATGACCTAGTACAAAAATATAACCTATAAAGTTATACTTAGGGGCTGTTCACATATAACGTAACGCGCCAGGGGGGAAGCGATTTGTTACGAAGTCTTACATGGGGGGAGTCATCAACTGCGTTACGGAACGTCGATTTTATGATTTTATGCGATAATTGATTCAAATTTTAGCGCGGCTTCTATTAGGTTTATGTTGGCAATAAGTTGTGTTGATATTGGCAGCGCTGCTTATGTGGTGCATTGTGTGAGAGAAACAAACGACTGCGGTTAATAAATAAATAAATATTTTATAAACTAATCATTCTGAGTTTGAAATTATTAACGTAGAAAAAAATCAGACAGTAATATTTGAATATTCTATAAGTGATATTAGGATCACGACCACCAACCGAAAGGAATTAAAGCTTTTCTATGAAAAGTAAAGGTTGGTTGCAATTACTATAGGGATCTGAAGATTCGGGTGCACCACTGTCGCGAACTCGTGAAAACCGGTAGCATTTTTAAGTTGCATTTTAAGTTGGGTTTAGAAAGCTCCGAAACAATTTTAACATTGTTTTACTAGCCTACTACAATAGGTGAATACAAAAAATTAAGATTTACGGAAACTACGCGTTGCAAATAGAATTTTGATCACCTTCAGTGAAAAAACGCATTTCTATTGTTAAAACTGTTTTGTGATATATATATATATATATATATAACTATATAACAGACTAAAATAATTATTTCTTTGACAAAAACAGTTTTAACGTAAAACGTTTTTTTTTTCACTGTTTTAAACTATGAAAAATATTTTTAAACTGTTTTTATGCACAAATTAAAATTCATTTTACAAATCCTACCTAGTTTCGCGAGTTCACATTTTGGCCGCATTGGCCCTTCCTAGGAGATACTTTTAGTTATTTTTAATTCGGCAATTATAATCATGATTCATGCGAAAAAAATTGAATATAGGCTAAATGAAATAAGTATTCAAGATGTGAAATTTAAGTTTCGATTATTTAGGTCTATTTTTTGTAATAACAAATATTAAAAATGATTATTGGTGACTAATGATCCTCTTTTATGTTATTGGCTCTGGTAGGAATCGAGCTAACGTAAAATGATTGATGGTCAGATGTTCTTACCATTAAGCAACGGAGGATCGAGAATCTTTTTTTTCCGAAGTCGTGAATTATGCTTTTCGAAACAACATTCTATGTAGATGTAAATTTGCATTCCTTTCGGAATTGATTATATGTTAAAGGAGCGTCGACCAGTGTGATTAAATGTCTTATGATGTTAAATTTAAATTTCAATAATTAGGTCTATTTTTCGTAATAATAAATATTACAAATGCTTATCGGCGAAAAATTAGGTATTCTCCATCCTCTGTTACTTAGTGGTAAGAGCATCTGACCAGCAATCAGTTTACATGAGTTCGGAACTTGTAATATTTATTATTAAAAAACTTGAACTCTTTACGAACATGCAATACTCTAAATCGTACTTGTACCCTGGCGGACCGAAGGAACAGAAAGGAGCCTCTACAAAGTACCCTTAAAGACCTTACTGGTACCCCTTCGATTCCTTCTTAAAGCTCAAACAAACAGAAAGATCAATTTTTAAATTGTTGAAATTTGGATTCTACGCCAAAATTTGCATTATAGAAACTCACGGAGTAATCGCAATACCTGTAATTTACATGGTCCGAAGGCGGCTTCAAGTGTATCTTCGTTTAGTAGCAGTTAATAAGCGTTCCGTCGGCAACTATAGGAATTTTGTCTGGAGGCTAGCGTTACGCTGACGAGATTTCAGGACTAAAGGTAAGGGATTTGTTTAAATTCTCATTTTTCATATTATTCTGATCGGAGAAGGTATTAAATTTGTGTAAAAATTAATCGTAAATAATTACATATATTTATTTACATTTATTTTCAAATTTTGAATTTTATTTTTAAACTACGCGCGCAACATACTACTTGAGCTAGTATGGATGCGCTTGAAGTCACCTTCAACAGAATGAAAATTACTTTTTTTTTTAATTTTTAACGCTGCAAAAAAAGTATTAAGATTACTGCTTGAGTTTCTGAAGACAATTTTAACGTAGAATCCAAATTTCAACAATTTAAAAGTTGAACTTGCTGTTTTTTTGAGTTTCTTAAGAAGGAACTGAAGGAGGACGCAGTGGGGTCTTTAAGGGTACTTTGTAGAGGCTCCTTTCGGTTCCTTCGGGCCGCCAGGGCGTCAGAGCCGTGTGGGCTGGGTAGGTTTCAGCCCACGCATGAATTTTGATGGTTAGGTGCAGCCCACCCATAAAATAAATACATCCCACAATAAAATAAATCTAATATCTAACTTATATTACGAGTTTTGAACATATTTTTGGTGAGCCCACACATGAAAAAATCGTTTCGACGCCCCTGAAGCTAGAATATGACCTTATCAGAAAACTTAAACCAAAGCTTCCAATATATCGCTGAGTAAATACGCTTGTGGGGATCGACACAATGTCTTGTATCCTTCAATTTCAAAAATAAGTTGAATGTGACTTTTTATAAACTTAATAGGTAGCTCTTCTTTGCAAAATTTCCGCATTGTGTTTATCAGCCAATGAAAGTATATGTATAGCATTTTCAACTTTAAAAGATCTAGTCAATTCGTCAACACATATTATCTTCAGATTTGGCACGTAATATTTATATGATGCCTTGAAAAGACTATCGATATGCAGATTTAAATCATTCACACTATTTGTGTAAATGTAGCGTAACAATTTATGGAAAGCGCCCGCTTCCATATCCTCGATGCATAAATTTTTCTCTGTTTTTTCTTTGATTTCACTGCTAAACATAGCTAGAAAAACTAAAGATTTAGCAGCAAGAATCTCTCGATGAACATAAAATTCCGTGCTTTCGACAATTATTGTAAGATCAAAGATTACTTTGTTGTCGAAAAGCAGAGAGCAATTGGTTATTTCTGCTGGAAGAAGTAACGCAGGTTTTTGTTGGAGAAGGGGAATATCTTTTCGAGAAATTTTGCTACAAAGTATAAGACAGCCTTTGCTTTCATTTAAGTAAGATTTGTTTTCTGTCAAAAAACTGCTGTCACATGGCATTTTAATTTTAGTGCTTTCTTGAACTGTACACGGATGCCGAACTCCAGCGTGTGTTTATTTATCAAGTTTATTAAAGTAGTACAGTGATATTTCATACTGTGCACCTTTCGGAACTGGCGTAATAAAAAGTATTTCAAAAAAATATCCTGCAGCACCTTCGTAAATTATTCGAGGGCTACATTTTACACCTGAATCGTCTGAAAGAGCAAACATTTTTAAATGATACGCGTTTTCCTTTGAATGCAATAATTCCCGGTGACAAGCGTTGAATTCCAAGAAATTAAGAATTTGTATCCCTATGAATACGCGAATTTTCCTCCGTTTAAAAATCCCCCAACGGGAACAGAAAAAGTGCACATCTTATTCCTCTCAATCGACTTAGTGAAGTTTAACGAAAGCATTTATTTGACCTATTTTTAATTATTAAATCTTTTTATAACTTATAAATTCGAAAAATATTCAAATTTATATGTTAATAATTTATTTAACGTCTTAAAAAATGTAACAAAGAAACCTATGCAAATGTGTGAATTTTAATAATTTTAACTCTAGAGAGGCATAGTTGAATTGGTGACAATTAAAATTTCAGAATTTTCATTCCGCATAAAGGAATTAAAACAACTTATTACACATATTTTGTGAACTTATTAGAAGGAACCCGGTAAGATACCTGGCATTAAAAAGTATTAGAAAATTTGAATCCCTAAGAATGCCGTTTCTGTCCTAAATTTTTAAATTCTCATTAGCCGGCGAAAATTATAAGATTTCAATCCCTTTTAAAGCCGATCGGGGCTGGCAGACGTAACCCCGAATACACGTTACCACTGAATGAATGAAATTTTTCAATACTTTTTAATGCAAGCCTTTTTACCAGGAATGAAATAAAATCAAAATATGACCACTTCAGAGGAATGAAAAATATCTCTGTGAGGTGCGTTACCGGTACAATTAGAAGGAATTAAATATATTGAAAACACGTTCTCTTTGGGAGAATAGAAAGCTGTGTGACGGTCGCTATGGAAATAGAAGTGAATAAATGTAGGAGGTATCTTACTCTTATTGTGGCATTTCAGACAGACGGAAAAACCGCGCATTCAAAATAATAAAATAAGCTTCACTTTTGCACTGAAATCTGAAAATATTAATTTTTCTTTATTCTACGCTTATTACCGGGTTGCAAGTTGCTTCGCCGCCATGATATTTGGAAAAATGTTGTTTCTTACATTAGGATCTATCAACCCTTCATAACTAGTAAATCTGAAAAGAGAAAATAACAATGAAAACTTGTGTAATAATTGTTCAAATAGTTGAAGAAATTTGTGATAAATATTTAAAAACATGCTAATTAATTACAAGTTTTTGAAAAAATTATACTAGAAGTTTTTTTAAACAAAATATTAAAAATCTAATATAAAATTTTATTTTACATAGGGAAGTTTATATCGTATTCTCGCATTCTTTCTTCTTAGAAGATACATTTAAAAAGTAAAAAATGGCTTAAACAATCTAACAATATAGTCAACTCCCGATATAAGAACAGTCAGTTTACGACAATCCTATAACTGACAGCCTCCGCAGTTTCGTGCTGAGGGGGGTGAGGGCAAAGAAAGGCGGTGCTCAGTGAAGTGTGGCAAGCAGAATGAGGGCTGCACCCTCATAGTGCTTTAGATGCACCAGGTTGCGTCATGCCTCGAATTTCAGGACCAGCACCACTGGAAGCCATGCCCGAAACCATTCTTACATCGGGTGTTGAGAGTATTTACGAAATGAATTCTTAATACCCTCAGGATTATTTAATAAAATATGAATTCAACAAGACCAAGAATTATAAATATAACCTATATTAGAATACGAATTTAACCACAAGAAAATTTATTCGACGCCAAAAACCAACATAACGACAGAACGACACCCAGATAATCATCAAATGGTTGACAGTTTGGCGGGAACTTTTAAATCTTATTATTTATCAATCATTTTACATTTCAATATTAAATTTAAATGGTAAGCTTTTCCAAATAAACATTCAATGCGGTGAATTCTTTGTGAGTATTTTGATCTTCGCCTTGACGAAAATAGATAATTCAAAGTTCATTTTTTTAGAGGTTTTCTCGTAGATTATAAAGCACAACTCTTTTTTATACCACTCATGAGTGTTTGCTTACTTTTTTCTGATCCATAGAAAATAAAAAAATTAATATTTTACGTTTTTATATCTCATTCAAATACACCAGAGCCGCGTTTTAGTAATATCCGGACTATTAATTCCTAGAAATGCTGGCAGACAAGAGAAGGTTGCGACTCACACCTCTACAGGGGCCGCAGTGCGCGAGTATTCAATCAAGTATATTACCCAATATTATGCCATCCAAGTGGAAATGGCTCAGACAGCTCTGACCCTAAAACAGGGTGGCCACCTGACTCTTCCCTGACATTTAGACGAATTTTCCTGACAGAAAATCATTACAAAAACGAATAAGGTTTCAATAATGTGCTAAGCAAAATAGTGAAATAAGCCAGAAAAATGTGCTTTACATGGCAGTATGGATAAATTAAGGTCAGACAACTCAGCGGCGCCACTAACGAAAAACAAAATGTCATATAATGACATTATAATGAATATAGGTTAGATTTTTTACTATTTTCTGCTTTACAATGCGCTATGAATCGCTGTTGAAAAATCAACTTTTATTTAAAAATAGTTGCCCCCTGTAATGAAAAAAGTATTAAAAAATGACTAGGCTATTTTATTTTTCTATTTATCTGCTTTCCAATGTGATATTAAACACTTTTTAAAAATAAATTCTTATTTTTAAGAGCAACCCTCTGTTCTGCAAAAAGGTACTTAAAAAAAAAGAAACTATCTAGGTGAAAAATACTTTTAAAATATTAACACAGTATTTTCAAAGCATAAATGAGGAGCAAAATTATTCTTCACCCCTAATCGCTACAAAAACAACCCCCGTATTTGTATCCGAATGCAAACCTGTAGACTGATGCCAAAAATTGTGTGAAAACACGTATTGGAAAAAGTAGTTATCTACATAGATGGAACTTACTTATAAAATAGTAAAATGTTACTTTCAAGCATAATTATTTCTCACCCCTAATCTTTACAAAAATAACTCTCATAATGTATAAGCTAAAATTACAAGATCTTTTACAAAATTATTTTCCAGTCTATGTATGTATATTCGAAAAATATAATTTGCCTTTTTCGATGCATCTTTTAATGCCTTTAAACAACTTCCAGCACAACAAATTTACACGAGAAAAATCCATTTTCATATAACGAACAATCTAAATTTTCAGAATGATTGAGCATTTTTTGAGAGAAGACTTTTTCTAAAATAATTTTTTAAAATAGTGATTAAAACTATTTTTAAAGATAACTTGAAATAATTTTAAAACCCTAAAAAGCAGTCAGATGACTAGGGATGCTGGGCATCTACATTTACGTTCTGTACATAATTGTCACATAATATCAAGTCGCCAATTTATTATCTCCTTCAAATACAGGGTCGTGGTCTTTCTGCTAATAAATATTCAAGATTCGAACTTGTTAAAATTCGATTTTATTTAGTTCGGTTTCTTGATTTTTCCAGCGGGTTAACATGGTAAGGAATTATGTTCCAACTGCCCCAGGAAACCACCCCTATAGTGAAATATGAATTTGATGAGAAGGTCTTTGAGAATCTTTTCGACTCTGCTACTGTCAAAACTTCTCAAATTTCGAACATATCCAGGTATATCAGTCACCTGTGTTTTCAGCAGACCCAATGCTCTGAGGAATGAAATTCTAGCATCTGCAAAAAAATACCCTTGTCGCCAAATTGTCTGAATTTGATTGGTAGTAGAATATGTACATTTTTGGACACCTACATTAGTGAAACCCATATAAATTCGACCTTATCCAGGTAGATCGGTCACATTTTTTTAACGACTCAATGTTGTAATGAATCAAGGTTTAGTATCCCCATAAAACTACCCCTATCGCGAAATTCGCCTGAATTTAGTCTTTAGTGGTACACTATGTGCATTTCTGACCAACTGCATTAGCGAAACCCATGCAAGTTCAACGTTATCCAGGTAGATCGTTCATTTGATTTTTTTATCGACTCAATGCTGTAAATGATCAAGTTTTATTAACCCCAAAAAACTGCCCTTATCGTAAAGTTAATCTTAATTTTAATGGTATTATATGACAATTGTGTACAGAACGGGATGCATTTTTTTCGAATGTGATTTGGGCAAATGGTTTTCATAGATAAAAGATCAAAGATAAAACACACATAAAAGCCAAAATTTATTTTAAAACATACATGTAGGATCCCCAGCATCCCTGTTCACAAAAGTGGTTTTTAGGATTTTAAAATGATTTCAACTTCTCTTTAAAAATAGTTTTAATAACTATATGGAACAATTAACACACCTAGACTGAAAACTAACTTTGATGAGAAATAATTATGATTAAAACTACCATGTAACTATTTTATAAATAAGTTCCATCTATGTAGATATCGACTTTGTTCAAAACGTGTTTTTATTACAGGGTATTTCTTTTTTATAGAAGGGTTAAATTTACAAAAGCGATTTATATGGCATTGGAAAATAAAGAAAGAACACAAAAAAAGGAGCAAAAAAATCCCAGCATTTAATGTATACAATTTTTTGCATCAGTCCTTATCAGTCATAATTTTGCTCCTTCGTTATGCTTTAAAAATACCGTGTTAATATTTTATAAGTGTGTTCCATTTAGATAGTTTCCTTTTTTTTCAAACGTTGTTGCAGCACAGGGGGTTGCTTTTTTAAAATAAAGGTTAATTTTACAAAAGTGTTTATACCACATTGGAAAGCAAAAAATAGAAAAAAAATCTAGCCTAGTCATTTTTTTAATACTTTTTTTCAATACGGGGGTCATTTTTTTAAATAAGGTTTAATTTTACAAAAGCGATACATAGCCCATTCTAAAGCCGCTGAGTTTTCTCACTTGATGAATTAACTAAAGGATATGTATTTAAGCTGTAAATAAATAAATAACTATAAATATAAAACTAAGAATCGAATTATATTTTTAAAGAATGTACATTGAAAAAATATTTATATTGATATTAGAAAGTGTTTCCAAAATAATACAAAAACATAAATTTCTATTTTCCCTGACATTTCCCTGACTTCCCTGACATGTGGCCACCCTGTAAAAGAAAGAAAATTTTGTTTGAGAATTCTTGTAGTTCAACGTTCAACCAAGTATTTGAATTTTCAACGAAAAGTGTAATAGTTGATGTCTATCAACAGTTAAATTTTCAACCCTAAAAACTAAATTTCTAAAAAAAATTTTATTTACAACAAAATTGTTGAATTTTAAAGTAAAAAATGTTTTTTCCAAAAATTTGAATTTTCAACAAAAAGGATAAGTTTTCAAGCAAAAATTGAATACTTACATTTTCAGTTAATCAAATTATTTCAAAATCAATTAAATGAATTTTCAAAAAAATAGTTGTATGCTTAGTGAAACTTTTTGAAACGAATTTTTAACTCAAATTATGAAGCTTAGACAAGAAATATATTTTGGACAAAGGAGTTGATGACTTAGCGTATTAATTGAATTTAAAAAAAAAAACTTTACTTTTAAAAAAATATTTATTTACTTTAAATCAAAAACAGTTGAATTCAATAAAAAAGAAGACTTCGAAGAATAGAGGAGTCAACTAAGGTTTAAACATGGGAACCCGGTGGCGTTTCACCGACTTTAATGAAACCTTTTGCATTGTATTGCTAACGTTGTGTAATGAAATGTTCAAAAAAATTTACCACTAATTGCTATTAATTTCTTTAAACAAAGAATTCCGAAAAATAGATTTTAAAGTTGAAGGACTGAAACAAATGAGGTTCGAAAGCCTTAAAAATAGTGTGTCTATGTACATTTGGGTAGCTGATTATAAATTCGAGGGTAAATAAATTCAAAATGGCGCCCATACTTTCCAAAATATTTATTAATAAAGAAAAAAATCAAGAAATTGTTAATATTTGATCTTGATATTCTTTAAAGCATTGGTAGGCAACATAAAATGAGTTTAACTCGAAATCAAGGATAAAACCTCCCTTAAATCAAGCTAACCACCCCCAAAAAAAGGATTTTGGCGTTAATTTTGAAAATGGTGCATCGGAAAAAAATTGTTTTTTACATTAAAATATTTCTTACAATTTACCATGAGAATGCCGGTATGAATTTTTTCTCTGTTGTCATACTTACGGAACAATTAACCCCAAAGTAGGGGGTGAGTTTCAATTCGCGGTTTTCATGCTCTTTCTATAGCTCATCTCGAAACCAGATGGTTTTTTAGGTTTTTTAGAAGTTATTCCATTTCGAGATATGACATACGGAAGAAGAGTGCTATGCGCGCGGTGCAACTCACCCTCTACTCTGAGTGTTGATTACTCAGAAAGTATGACCCGCAAAGGAAAAATCCATACCAGAATTCTTATTGGAAAGTGCAAAAAGTATTTGTATGTATGAAATAATATTTTTTTAATGCACCTTTTCCAAAAAAAAAACGACAAAAACCATTTTTCGGGGGCATTTTGCTCGATTTAAAGGAGGTTTCCCACCAATGCCTTAAAGAATACGAATAGCAAATATTAATAATTTATTATTTTACTTTATTAATAAATTTTTTTTAAATTTTGGCCGCCATTTTGAATTTTTTTACCTTCAATTTTATTCAGTTATTCAACTTCAAAATCCATTTTTCGCAGTTGTTTGTTTAAATAAATATATAACAATTAGCAAAGAGATCTTTTTTTTTACTTTTCTTCACAAACCTTTAGAAATACAATACAAAAGGTTTCATTCAAAGCGGTGGAACGCTGCCTTTTCTCCAAGTTATTCGTTTTAATGTCTAACGTGACTTCTCTAGAAGATGAATTTTCAACAAAAACAGTTGAATCCTCAACCAAAACAGATTATTTTTCAAATCAGTAGATTTTAATCAGTTACAATTTTTACGAATTACAATCAGGGACTGAATTGAGACTCCGGATTCTATAACCACGCATAAAATTTGCCTGGCCGCTTCAGGCCGCTCGAGTTGGCCCCTGATGGCTTAAAAATCAGTTTTCGAAAATTC
>NC_046662.1:69628275-69639751 GCF_010883055.1 Belonocnema kinseyi | reverse complement strand
TTAAGTTTTTTTGATTTTTTACAGAAACAGTGAAAGATACAACTTTTTTGTCGAGAGAAAAAAGATGCGCCATGAAATTTCCTATGAAGTGATATCTTAAAATTTGAATTTTCGGAAACTGATTTTCAAGCCATCAGGGGCCAACTCGAGCGGCCTGAAGCGGCCAGGCAAATTTTATGCGTGGTTATAGAATCCGGAGTCTCAATTCTAGATATGAATAAAGTATTTTAACTAATTAATCAATGAAAAAAGCTGATTCACAGCTAGAATTCAGTCACTAACTGATATTAGAAAAATGTATATTCTTTCAAAATAGAGAATCAAACAGTTGCATTTTTAACCAAAAATTGAAGAAAAATGGTAGAAAACTCTAATATTTTTTCCGGATACAAAATTCTGGATACCAATAAAAAATAAGTTGTAGCACGCTAAACATATAGGAACAATATAGGGGCACATATTTATTTATTTCTGGGCGCTTTAAGTAAACAAAAAAAATCATTGATGACAGAGCCACCGAACGCGACCTCGGGTTGCGAATAGAGGGTCCCTGTACCAAGGGTTTCTGCTGAATATGGTTACAAAAATAAATAGGCAGTCGCGGACAATTGTCCAGGGGGGTCCCGAAGGAATTAAACCCCAAGAAAAGGTGTGAAAACCGTGCCGAAAGCTGAATGGCACCTGGGTGAGGTGTCTAGAACGGAGACTCTCGGATACCGGGCGACCTCTCAGAGTACGCAGCCTTATCCTTGCATGCAGGGCTCTACAAGGATGGACGAACCCCTTTCCTTAGCTTCTCGTGAGAAACAACAATGACAACACCTAACATAGTTGTAATAAGTGCGGTTCAAAACAACAGAACACGCAGGGCTACCGACAATGGGTCGGCCAACAATGCCGACAAATCTAGAGCTGGGGGAGCCAATGAAAATGGATTCAATGCGATGGATCGGCGAGATTTCGCGACCTTTGGGTAGATGGAGCGACTGAATCACGACTTGCTAGGGTGCTACGATGCAAGTGTGGCTCCTGAACGGGATTACATGGCACGGCTGTATGCTCTGTGGTGCGAAAAACACCCGGAGATATCGCACTTTTTGCAACAAAGTCTGCGAAACCATGCTGAACTACTCCGAAAAAGGGGCTATGTAGGTGGAACGCCTTCACTACCACAGCTAGAACAAGCCGGCAACAGAGAAAGGGAGGAGACACTAAGCCCAACCGCGGGCAGGCATCCAATAGAGGAAGAGCGATGCTTTATGACCCGGAGAAACATCAACACCAAGGTTCCTCTCAAGCTTATAAATTATTGTGTGTATAATGCAGCGAGAGCTTTGGCCGATGCGAACCGTAAAACAAAACCAACGGTTGATCATAAGACCAAAAGACGAATGCATCAACTTGCCATAAATGTAGACTGGGCAAGACAGTACGCGTCCCGCATTCAGTATGTGATTGACTGCCTCTCATCTGGCAGGAATTTTACCGCCAAGGTTCGAAAGTTCGGGCGCGAACTTCAGACCCGTTATCACACACTTAACAAGTCAAAGCTGCTGACCATCAGGCAGCATATTGTTGAGAGAATACGGATACTATCTGACGCTAAGAGAAGTCTAGAGCGGAGGGAGAGATGGGTCAGAGAAAATCAACAGTTTCTCTCTGACCCATCACGACTCTTCCAAGACCCTCCAGTTACTGTCGAATACCCACCCAAACCAGAGGAGGTCGAAGTATTTTGGAGATAAGTCTACAAAGTGCAGCATAGACTAGACGAAGACTCAGAAAATATAAATAGCTTCAAGGAGTTATGTGATGCCCTCATAACACCTGATAAAGAATTCCCACCCATCACTACCAAGGAGGTGAAAAAAGTATTAAGAGGGATAAAACTATTCCGCACCAGGACACGTTTGTATCAAAACAAAGAAGAAGAAGTTTTCTTCGACCCATCAGCATTTGGCCCGTATTTTCACCTCATATTTAAAGTCGGAAGAGTCGATTCCGGAGTGGTTGGTGGAAGGGCGTACAATACTCCTGCCGAAAATGGGCAACTTAGCTGACCCGAAGAATTACAGGCCAATCACTTTTCTGAACACACTTTATGAGATATTTACAGCTATCCCAAATGATATGATTGTTCGGGCAATTGAACCTGTGTGGCAAGAAATGTATGAACAACGAGGCTCAAAGAAAGGCGTAGCGGGTTGTCGGGAGAACCTGCTCATCGATAGATGTGTCTGCAAAAATGCAGCATTCTACCAGCGTGACCTATTGACGGCCTGGATTGATTATCGGAAAGCTTTCGATTCGACCTCCCATAGACTTATTATCTGTCTTTTGGAAATCTTAAAGGTTCATCCGCAAATAGTTAGGTGCATAGAGAGATTGATGCCGCTTTGGAAAACCAGATTTAATATCTCATCTGGAGAAAATCGTGTGACAACTAACAAGGTCACCTTTCAGAGAGGTGTCTTTTAGGGCGACACCACTATCTCTAGCACTTCGCCATTCCGACGGGTATTTGTGCGGTAAACCTGCAGATCGAAAGTACAAGGTCACTCATGTATTTTACATGGACGATCTTAAGATCTATGCAAAAACAAAGAGCAACTACATCTAGCTCTAGGGATTGTCGAACGATATACTAAGGAAATTGGAATGGAATTTGGGTTAGACAAATACGCCAAGGTTTATTTGAAACGAGGAAAACTTAATGGCATCCCTGGAGATCCTGAGCTCGTTTATAGAAGCGTCATACGACACATTTGCGCTGGAGAGACTTATACATACCTGGGCGTGCCACAGAGCCTCATTCAGGATGTGACATCTATAAGGGATACTCTCCGAAGCAGATACAAATGTCTCATCCGGCAGATTTGGTCTTCCGAACTGTCGGCGAGGAACAAAGTATCTGCAATAAACATGATTGCCGTCCCGGTAGTACTCTATTCATTTGGAGTAGTTCCATGGACGAAGAACGAGCTCAGATCCCTTGATATCGGGACAAGAAGGGTTATGCACATGAACAAAAGCATGCATCTTAAGTCTTCCGTTCCGCGACTGTACATCTCACGCCGTCAAGGGGGTCGCGGAATATTGAGTCTGGAATGTCTTCACAACAGGATTATTCTGGGTACAGCACATAGAGTTACAAATGGAAGAGACCCCCTTCTTAAAATGGTCAGGAATCACGAAGAAGTGGACAAAGGAACGTTTCTGTACAAAGCAGCGGAGGAGGCTGCTGAAACACTCGGACTTAACTTTAGTATTAGGGAGGCGCAAAATGCATCAAATCTTATCTATTTCAAATACTTACTCCTGAAAGCTCGGATTAAGAAAGCACAAGAGAAAAACTTTCGTGAACAGCTCCTCGGTAAGAGGATACACGGTATCTTTCACAGAAATGTGAAGGATCATTCAATGTCTTGTGAGATAACGTTTGCTTTCCTTAAATCGCCCGAATTGAAGTCTGGCACGGAGGGTTTCATTTTTGCATGCCAAGACGGTGTAATTTCCACCTCAACATACCGTCGCCACATTTTGAGCCAAGACATTCCTGATGATAGCTGAAGGGCGTGCCATGCACACTCCGAGCATTTCGCTCACATACTATCTAGTTGTCCAACTCACGCGGGAACGACCTACATCCAAAGGCACAATGCGGCACTAAGAGTGCTTTATTACCATCTCTGTCACTCTTACGGCATTAACCTTAATATCGCTTCTCTAAATGCTCCTTGGGAAATCGAGTGAATTGTGGAGAATAAGAAGTGCCGCAAATACTGGAACTTTATATTATCGACAATTGTTTCTGTTGCTCACTCGAGGCTTGACATGGTTCTTCTTAACTTCGAGAAGCGAACCATGTTCTTTATCGAATTTTCGGCACCAGCTGACAAAAACATCATAACCAAGGAGAATGAAAAGAAAGAGAGGTATCGAGACCTTATAAGGCAGTTGCAACGATTGTACCCGGAATATTCTGTTAAACTAATCGTCCTTATCATCGGCGCTCTTGGAAGTACCAAGCTTTCACTTGCTAATGGCCTAAAAAGCATCCCTGCGTGTCAACAATATGCTAAAACACTTGCGGGAAAAATGCAGAAGATGGTAGTCCTTGGGTCGCTCCGTGTTCTTAGGGTGCACGAGGCTTTTGCTGGATCGTCGTATTGATTCCTTTACAGACTGTAACCACCTATCTGACGGTCGTGAGACGTGGTTGTGGCTGAAATTTTACCGCGATTTCGCTGGGAGCATTCCTTTACATCCCCGCCCACACACCTACTTGGTGGTGGTAGGAGGACCCACAGTTTAAAGTGGGTTCCGAACCACCAAGAGCAGCAGCTTTAAGTACTTAGAGAAAACCTTTTTCTCTAAAGGTATACCGGTCCCACGACTCTCCGGAGATGAACAACTCCCTTGTCAGGCTAGTCTTCACCACATGGGCCTAGGGTTGTGCACGTAATATACCTTAGGAAGAATTATCCTTCCTTTTAAAAAAACTGGTAAAAATGTTGCGTTTTGTCAGGGGTACAACCACGTATTGTCAAATACGCTAAAGAAAGAACATTCAAGGATTTCCGATGATTTCAAAACTTTTTTTCAGAAAAAAGTGCGTTATAATTATGAACGCATCAGAAGAAAGCCTGATGCAATTAGATGAAAGCAGTCAAAATAATATTTCTAAAATGAGTGGTGTCAGTTTTGATATTCTTGGTGATATTTTTATGTCAAATGAAGTTCTGATAAACAACTATGTCAGTCGATACACACAATCATAATTCAAAAAAGTGAGGTTATGTAAATTCTCTATCCGAGTCCACCATCTTTATTATGTTTATTACGTTTTTTACGTATAATACGTCAGAAACCTCGAGTGACGAGTCACTGCACAACCCTGCATGGGCCGCCCAGACTCTTCCAGAGTGCGAGGCGGAATCGAATCCGCAAGCCGAAGGAGTGGGTGTAAAGCTTACGCTTTGGCCCCCACGACCATCGTCCCACTTAGTAACTTACTATATGCATGGAAAATTATTTCCTTACTTTACTAGAGACCTCATTAAACATAATAAAATCTACTGTTATTCTAGGTGAAATTTAAAATTATTTCTCTACGCGTTTCAAATGAAGAAAGTAATCTCACTATACTTTCTAACACTATAATAAACTATCAAATTTATAAATTCACATTGGTTTTTATTGGTAATTCATAAAACGAAGAATACATTGAGAATGCTATATTTGTTACAAGTCAACGCGCTGTTTTCGAATAGTAAGGGGCAGTCAGTGATGTGAGTAGCTAAAAGCAAAGCAGGTTTCTCATTTAAATTGGCGAAATTATCTTTTCGAGATATTTTTATACAAAAGGAAAAAATTACATTACTATTTATTTGATATAAAATCGAATTAAAGGTTTGAAAAACTCTATTGCATGGGATTACGAATTTATTATTTTTTTAAACACTTTTCAAGTTCAAATCATTCACATGTACTAACTTGCCAGCTTTGTTAACGTAACAACGACGATATTTCATACTCATAAACAGGTGGAACTTCTGTCATAAATGATAAGTTAATATATGAATTTTCGTATTCTGCAATAGAAGTATTGTAATTGGAAAGAAATAGCTGCAGCTTACAATTAACAGTTGGATAATCTACCAAAGAAATCCGGTTTAAATTAACTATGAGCCTGGTGCCAGTTATATATTGTGATAAAAAACTGGTAACGAAGTCCAATTTGAACTTTTGTGTAAATTCCAAAGCAATAAAATGCCATCAGAAAAACGTTTAAAATAAACAAGAAATTTTAAATTCAACATTTATCCATTCGGCAATCGTATTAATCAAATTCAATATATCTTTTTAGTAATACATCATTTCGACAAAAATATAATTGAAAACCATTTTACGAGATAAGCATTACACGATTTTTAATTTAATAATTTCAATTTAGAAGTTATTGAGTTTAAAAAATTTCTTAACATTAATATTATTGTTGAAGCTGAAAATTGAAAGGAAAAAAGATTGAGAAATTTAAAAATTAAACGATTCAACTTGTATATTAATTGTTCAAGATTGAAATATTAAAAGCCTTTACTCTTTAAAATGGAATCCTGAAAAACTGTAAAATCATATTAAAACAAAATCTGATAAGATTTTATTGTAACTAGCTGTTTGTCCGTGCAACCTAGAGCTTAGTATCGTATTAAGATTTAGAAAATTAGAAAATAAAATTCATTGGTAACAATTAGTACGAAAAATAATTATAAGCGTACATTTTTCTAATTTGTTTAAGACATAAAATGTTAAGTAATCTGACACTTCCTTTTCAAAACAAAAGTTACAGCTATTTAACCGAATGCTTAGAAAGTATTAAAATGAATTTTTATTTTTTTTAAACTATTATTCTTTAGTCTGTAAATTATCAATATTTAAATTTATTTATCACATACTTCACATTCATTCTTTTTGTTCAAAAATTAAATTGTTGAATATTCAACAATTTGATTAAATTCTTTTCCTTTTTTTTGTTTGAAAATACTTCTTTATTGTAGGAATTTCATCTATTTAGCTTAGTACTGGAGAATGCTGGTTCAAAATAAACTTTTTGTTGACGTTCCACATTTTTTTTCTAAAAAAATCAACAATTTGGTAAAAACTCATTTCTGATCGAGAGTCGAACTATTTTGTTAAATATTATTTTTTTTAGTTTAAGACTCAGCACTAAAAATGCAATTCTTTGTTTTGAAATGTATATATTTTCTTGAGAATTCGTTTTATTCTTGGTTACAAATTATTTTTTTTAATTGAAAATTAGCCATTCCATTTCTGTTTGAAAATTCATTTATTTAATTTAAAAATCAACTGTTGGTAGGTAATTAATTCTCTTGGTTTAAAATGCATTTGATAATTTATGTACTTTGTTGAAAATTCATCTTCGGTAGAAAATCCATTTTTTGTTATTAAAATGCAACTGTTTGGGTAAAAATTAATTTGTTTTAGTTGAGAGTCAAGTATTTATTTGAAAATTCATTTCTTTGGTTGGAAATTATACTACATTTTAGAAATTCGTTTTTTGGTTTAAAATTTATCTTTAAAATGAAAATTAAACCATTGGGTTTAAAATTGAAAAATTTGGTAGGCATTCTATTAAATTTGTTAAAAATTTAATTATTTAGTGGAAGGTTTGGTTGAAACTGCAACTGCTTGTTTGAATTGAATCTGTTTTGACTAAAGGATTCCACTATTTTGTTGACTATTAGTCTCTTTTATTTAATTCAGCGGTTGCTTATTTAAAAATCAAATCATCTCTTGGTTAAAATATCAACTTTTAATTTTTTGGTCGGTTGAACTACTTTTTTAATTCATAAGAAAGTCAGCTTATCTCCCCTCCCCCTACCCTCTCTCCATAAATTGTATTCGGATGATTCCTAATTAAATTGACGAACAAAATTTTATGGGTAAAAATTACGTAGAATAAAGGAAGGGGGCGGCGGAATGTGAAACATACGGTCCCTAACCAACTATTTAAATATCTGTTTGAAAAATGAATAAATCCTCAAGACTTTTGCGATTAATTATTTAGATGGATAGCTTTATAAAATATCATAATTTTGCTACTCCTCCGTAAAAATCAATTTAGAAAAACATGCAACTCTACAGAAAAAACGTTTGAATTTACTTGTTCTTATGGTGTCCCTTTAAGCAGTGTTACAAGGTTTGAGATTAGAAGTTTCATTATAAATTTGTATTAATCAGTATAGTTTGAACGGGAATGGTAAATACTTATAATGAGAAACACACAAATATTTAAAATTATAAATATAATCTATACATTTCATATGTGCATTTATATATGATTAAAATTCCTCACGAAACCTTTGTAGACAGCATAAAAAATCTTTTTCATGTTTTTTCATATTTTAAAATATTTTTGCCCTAGCGAACCGAGTGAACAGAAAGGATACTCCACAGAGTATCCTCATATAGTATCCACATAAGTATCTCTTCCGTATCACGCAACAAAAAATTAAAAAAAACAAGACAGCAACCCGCGTAGAAATTTCCACGGTTGGCCCTAATACAACAAGGTTTCTGGTCGGATCTCGGCCGGGCTACCCCTGGCTGGGTTTCATGGACAGGAGCCGGTCGGGCTACATTTTTCTCGAATCTTGTAGTCTGGGGCCGGCCGGTTACTGGCCGGGCCAACCCTGGTTATATCCCATGGTCGGGAACCGACTGGGCACTGGTCAGGTTAATGTTTTTGAAGAAATTACACATTTTTTAAGAGCCGTGATATTATCAAAGCCGTAATTATGGATGCTAGATGAATTATTATTTGAAAATTATAATTTAAAGATTTATTAGATCAGTGAAACTATGATATTGTTGCTATGAGCAACAACAGAAATGATACAATTTTTATAAACTTCTCTATATTCAGACAATGTTTAGCCTGTACAATTTCAAATTTACCGCCGTCGCGTCGTCTCTTCGAAGTTCGCAAATAAAATCGAGACTCTTAGTTAAAATCAACCTTATTTCCGTCATTAGTTTGAATCCCCCACTTAGTGCGCGAATGATCATTATTTTTAAATAAAATATAGTCTCGTGTATACAGTTTTTACTTTCTTCCTTCCTAACCTTAAATCACCACGTGGCTTCCAAATTTCTATGAGATTCTATCATGAGGGAATGAAATTCTACTCCAATTTTCTTGCCGGAATTGGTTCACTTGATTTGACTTTTAAAGTTCACCGTAATCGTTACGATGAGCTTTAAAAGACAAAGCAAGTTACCAATTTCTCGCCTGAAGCAACATTTCTTAACCGCTTTTTGGCAGGATTACCCGACCGGATCCCGTCGGTATTGAAGCCGCGATCCGACCAGTTTACCGTGACGTTTTTAGACGGATCCCGGCCGGATTCCCGACCAGCGCCCGGCTTAAAGCGGGGCTATCCGGCTGGAACCCGGCCGGATCCCTGATTGGATTCCTACAAGGGAAGATTAACATTTAAATTGGAGAAATTCGGATTCTACGTTAAAATTCCCATTAAAGGGTCACGGAGTAATCGCAATAGTTTTTTTTTATAACTGTAAAAAGTTTTAAAATACATAAGTATAACGTCTGTTGACTGCTGCAGTTCAAACTCATCATCTGTATGTAGCCGTCAACCAATTTAAAAGTTGAACTTCCTGTTTTTTTTAGTTTTTGTTCCATGATGCGGAAGGGATACTATGTGGATACGCTGTAAGAAATATTTGCAATTTTAGTATACATGGGTATATTAAATTTCGTATATATTTACTAGATTCATTACATTTTGTACTTTCAATATACTTACATATACTAAATTTTGTTTACGAAGTTATTCGTATAACTAAATTTATTAAGTGTGCAGTAAGTTTCTTCTACGTATATGAATTTTATAGTTTCTTTATACTAAAATTCATATACATGTTTACTATGTTCGGCTGCGCAACCACGTTTTGATTTACGCGATCGTGCAACCTTGGCTCATACTTGACTCACGTACATTTTTGTTGAGTTTCTGTGATAAATATATGCCAAGTTTTTTCTGTATAAGGTATGTCAAGTGAATTAATTTATTAACGCAAATGCAGCTCTACTGTGAAATTTTATAATTGAGTACGGAGTAAAATGAGGTTCTGGATTTTATGTGCACAGTTTTGATTTTGAGATTACCTGTGCTGGTATATTGTATGGATCATTTGGAGCAGCCAAATCATCTGTTGGTTCACGAGGAAGTAAAAGGAAGGTGCTTTTGCTCGTAAACGAGAGCTTATTTAGCAAAAGAGGATTCAAAAACGAAACCATCATAATCACCTAATCCACAACGAAAACTCAACGTGTACTCAATTTAGTACACCCGTGTCCTAAATTTGGTATATGCTTATACTAAATTTCGTATACATGTATACTGACTTTAGTATATGCGTATACGAAACTTCATATACGTGTATACTAAATTCAGTATATGCATATACCAAATCTAATGTACGCCGGTATACTAAATTTAATTTCGTGTTGTGCATTCTTGCTTCCATTACATGTATACTAAATCCAGCGCAGATTTTTCTAACAGTGTACTATGAGGATACTATCCCAACCCAAAAAATCGGAAGGATTCTGAAAGGAAATTTCTGATAAATTCTGAAACAGTTGGAAAATATTCTTTTCAGATTTTATCAGAATCTTCCCGAAATCTGCATGCGAATTCTTCAGTTTCTTTCCAAAAATTTGTCCCAATGTAATTCCATCAGATCTTAACAGAAGTGTCCCACTAGTGTTCTATCGGATCTTATCAGAAATGTCCCATTTATTCTTCTCATATGTCATCAGAAATTCCTACTTATTAATAATAATTATTAATATTAATATATTCTTTTGTTTTTGCAAATTATTATTTTAAAAAGTTAATAATAATAATTTGAACAAACAAAACAATTGTTTAAACACGATTTAAAAAATAATTCTTTTTATACCAAATTTTTTCACTTAATTACTATCAAATATATTAAACAGTTATAATTTTGACGAAATTACTTAATTAAGAAAATTATTAATTTTCGAAATTTATTAAATGAATAATTTTTTACTTTCTAATCCTTCGATATATTTTAATTTAAAAAGTTGATTTACAATTACATAGGAACTGAAAAAAAGATAGGAAAAAACGGAGATACCGCTGGGACACTTTCTGATCAATTCTGAAAGATTCTGAAAGAAAATGGTGGTACAGTTTCGGATAGAATTTCGGATGCAGATTGCGGAAAGAGTCTGAAAGATATGGAAAGTTTCGGAAGGAAAGTTATATCAGAAATTTCTGGCAGGGATGTATATCATTACCGTTCACTCGGTACGCTAGGGTACGAGGTGTGTTCAAAAAATAAGGTTACTTTATGGTTTTCTCAAAAAATATTCATTTATTCCTCAATATTTATGTTGTCCCCTTCAAAGTAATCCCCCTCAGATATAATACACTTGTGTCAACGTTTTTTCCAATCATCAAAGCACTTCTGATAATCATTTTGTGGTATAGCCTTGAGTTCTTTCAGCGATGCAGTTTTTATCTCAATCGTTGAAAATCGATGTCCTTTCATGGGTCTCTTCAGTTTTGGGAAAAGGAAAAAGTCACTGAGGGCCAAATCCGGTGAATATGGAGGCTGAGGCATGACTGTGGTGCTGTTTTTGGTCAGAAAATCTTTCACAAGCAACGATGAATGAGCAGGTGCATTATCGTGATGCAAAAGCCTTGTGGTAAGAATTCCTGATGCACTATGCCACGGTAATCAAAGAAGACAGTGAGCAAAACCTTCACATTTGACCGAACTTGACGCGCTTTTTTCAGTCTTGGAGACTCAGGATGTTTCCACTGAGACGATTGGGCTTTAGTTTCGACGTCATAACCATATACCCACGATTCATCCCCAGTTATAACCCTTTTGAGAA
>NC_046662.1:69627003-69628175 GCF_010883055.1 Belonocnema kinseyi | reverse complement strand
GTTGACGTGCTGGGACGTCCAGGGCGAGGTTCGTCTTCGACATCCTCTCGGCCTTCTTGGAACAGCTTGCACCACTTATACACATTTTTCTTACTCAGAGTAAACTCACCGTATGCAACTGTCAACATTTCAAGAGTTTTAGAGCACTGGATTGCATTTTTCACAGAAAATTTAATGCAAACTCTTTGCTGCATTTTTTTCGAAAGAAGAAAATCGCCCCAAACCTTTCTAACATTTTACGCCTCTGCCAGAAAAAGAACACGAGCTATATAGTCAAAACTGTGAACATACGATCGTGACGAGTGTACCAACACAACAAAACAAAAAATTTAAAACTTGAATGTACGTAGCCCGCGAAAATTGAAGTCACCTTACTTTTTGAACATACCTCGCATATGCTGTTTTTTATGCTGACGTTTATGTACCTGTATTTTTTGGTGAATATATTATTTACGTCACTTTAAAAAGTTACCCAATAATTTATTATCCTTTATGAAATATATTATGCACTAGGGAATGTGTAAATAACCTTTGTGTTTTTGAAAACTGAAAAAAATCTAAGAAATTAATTTTTCTCGATATAATTTAGCAGGAAATGCTTGAAAAAGTTCTTTGAATAATTGTATAATGTTGTTAAATACCTTAGAAATAATATTATACCATAAATCATTCGTAATGTATTTCAAAAGGACTGGGGTGTGGAGACACTCCACCTTGTGTTAAATGAGACTATGTTTCACCTCGTTGTGATAGGGTTAACCAGCCTGAAGAAATCAAATTTTTGCCTTGAAATAGATGGGTGATAGTTTGGTGGGAACTTTCAAATCTTTCCAATCGTTACAAGCACAAAAATATAAGTATAATAATGTGTCTTAACTATTGATTACATTTAATTGTTTTACAGCATTGAATTCGTTCATCGAGTGTAAATTAAAAAGGTTCTGTTTGTTCTATGTAAAATTATTTAGAATTAGTTTTATATGTTCTAAACGAGGAAAGTAATTTCATCACATTATGCCAGTAATAAATTCTCAAATTTATAAATCTACAAAGATTTTATTCGTAATTTATAAACTGAAGAATACATTTGGAATATTATATTCTTTACAAGCAACATTCATTACACACTTATTATCCAAACTGATAAACATATTCATTAAAATAGAGGGAAT
>NC_046662.1:69619275-69626903 GCF_010883055.1 Belonocnema kinseyi | reverse complement strand
AGAGAGAGAGAGAGATTCGCAATCAAATTAAGCCAAAATTTGGACAATTTCGTTGAGCAAATAAGCTTGTGCAGATTTATACAATGTTTTGTATTCTTCAGTATTCAAAATGGACTTTATATTATTTCTAATAAATCCCATTACTCTATCCTTCAGGCATTTTTGGCTGTACCGATCAGCAAACATAAGTATGCGTACAGCATTTTCTACTGCCAAAGACCGAAATTCTCTGTCCTCGACAATTATTGTGCAATTAGTCAACGCGTTGTTTTCGAATAGTAAGGAGCAGTCAGTGATCTGAGTAGGCAAAAACAACGCAGGTTTCTTTTTAAAATTGGCCAAAATATCTTTCCGAGAAATTTTTATACAAATGGCAAAATGGTAAGTAGAATTCAAACTATACAAAGATGAATTACAATTGAAAGCACATTTCCATGGGATTTGAAATTGATCATTTTTTCGAACATTCTTCACGGTCAAATAACTCACCTGTTTTAACTTAGAAGCCTTGTTAACGTTATACAAGGATATTTCATACTCATAGGCAGGTGGGACTTCATTCAGAAATGTTACGTTAACATATGAAGTATAGTATCTTGAAAAAAATAGTTCCAGATTACAATTAATAGTGGAATTATCTATCAAAGAAAACGATCTTAGATCAACTGTTTGGTCACTTTTGGAGCCTGAACCAAAAAAAAAAGAGTGCTCAATGCCGAAAGAATGAAATGTGACTGTGTCTTCGGAGACCAAATAATTATCTTCAATTTCTGGATTAATGATGGCCAGTTGATAGTTGTCTGTCTCCATGGTGGATGAATTGTTACTTTTTAGGACTTTTCCTTTTTTTATAATCCTCTTTATTCAAAAACTGTAGTAAACTGAAAATATGAACAATAAAAATTCATAAAATAAATGTGATACCGAAGAAATTTTGATTTTTATGCAAATTCCTAAGTTAGAAATAATTTGTATAATGAATCCAAAATGATATTTTGAAGTTTGACATCGGTATTACGCTCATCTTTCAAACATATTTTACATAAATGTTATTTACCAATAAAAAGAAATATCGGTGTGTCGATAATCCACTGCATATTTTTTTCCTCAGCATTTTTTGCTCAGTTAAGTTTTGCAATTTTCCAGATTATTCGACTTATCAGGAAAACGTTTAAAATAAATCACAATTTTAAATTGAATGTTTGATGCTTGCTAAATAGCTTTTGTAGCCGCAGGAGAATTATTTTTTCTTACTATCGAATTTTATACTTTTTTTTGCAACAATGAGATACGAAAAAATGTGAACATAAAAAGTTTGTACGTTCTTCGGCGATATATTTCATATTTTACGAGAAAAATGTTTGAATTAAATTTTTAGGGGGAAGTAATTCTCTCGGCCTCAAAAATGGTTTAGCCTGCATGATTCTGCTAAATTTCCTTTCTTCCAATAGTCAAAATTTTTCAAAAATATTCAGAGGAATAAAAAAAATTGGGTTTTCAAGAAAATTTTTTGTTTTTTTCTTCAAAATTTGAGAACATGAAAAAAAAAACATTTTTCCTAGAAAACCCTACTTTTTCCATTAAAAAAATTTTTTTTACAAGTTTCTACCAATAAAGGAAAAGCATCTTACTAGTATCAAGCGGGCTAAACCATTTTTGAGGACGGAAGAATTTTTTTCTCCTGAAAATTTAATTTTTGATTTTTTTTCGTAAACTATGAAAGATATCGCAGAAGAACAAGGGACCTTTTCCAAGGACCTTTGTTAGACGTGCAAACTTTCATCCTAAAATTTGTTCGTATATCTCACTCTTTCCAAGAAGAAGTAGAAAATTCAAATGTAAGAAAAATGAATTCTCCTGGCTAGAAACGTTATTTAAAAAGCACCAAACCTACAAGGTGTCTTCATGATCATCGTAAGAATAAAAAATAAATAGGGAAAAAAATTGTTTTTAATTTTTTTACAAAAGTGACTGCTATTTTGATCATTTATAACTTTTTTTCAATTTTCCGGCGTATTTTCACAGAAAATGTTGAGAGAAATAGATGGATAAAAGATGACTCAAAAAGAAAATTATAAATATCTGAATTACATCAAAAGTTATAGAGGTTTAAAGAAAAAAAAATCGAGTTTTTTGAAAATTGAAGCAAAAAATTCAAATACGCATTACGCTTTAGGAGACCTTTGTTTACAAATCGAAGAAATATGTGTTACCTAATTTACTATAAAAAACAACATATTTCGTCCCCGAGAGGTTCTGCGATTTCAAGAGTAGATAGAACCTAGCCTGATTTGAAATGTATTCGGCTCCCAAAAAAAGTTGAATAAAGTTACTTTTTGGCTTTTTTGAAATTAGTGTTTTCCGGGCTCTCAGAAAATGAAAAAAATCCATTGGACTAATATGCGATTATAAATTGGGAAAAACGTCTTCAGTGTACTTTCATTCAAAATTTCAGAAAATTCAAAGTAGCAGTATATATAGATATCTATAATTTAAATTAAAATCGTATTTAGTTAATTTCAGTTTTATTAATTTTAATTCACTGTTTTGATAACATAAAAAGTATAATATGCGGACAAAGAGAGACAAATTTCCGAAGATTTCAAGATATTTATAACAGACTTTAAATAATTCAAGAACATTATTTGTATTTTGAAATTACTTTAAAATCTTAAGTCATTTAAATTCTACCGAAATTCCTCAAAAAATCTTCAAAATTAGTTAAAATCTCTTAAATTCATTAAAAATATCTTGAAATCTTTTGAAATTCGTTTATAAATTTAAAAACTTTCAAAATCAAATAACTCCAGTTAAATCCCTTGAAATTCCTGAAAGTCTGTTTAAATACATAAAAATATTTTTAAATTACATGAAAATCCTCAAACTCTTTTGATTTTTTTTTTATCCTTTTAAATGCTTTCTAAGATTTTAAATCCCCTTACTCACTTTTTAAACCATATTAAATCCATTGAAATGGCACAAAATCCCTTAAAATCAATAAAAATCTCTTGGACTCATGAAAAGTATTTTAAAGTCTCTAAAATCTCTTGAAAATTCTTTTGCTTTTTTTTAAATTCTTCTCGAATATTTTAAACTTCTTTAAAATTACTTGAAATATTTTGAAATCCATTTATAAACTTTTCTCTCTTTTTATTAAAAAGAATTTCTAAATCCCTTGACGCCGACCTCTGGGCCGGTAGTCGGCGTTACTCGTTAACAAAAGATGTCCCGTGGTTGCCCCGATAGTTAGTCCATGTTTGGGCCATTGTTGGGCCAATATTCGGCCTAACTATGGCCAAAGTCGGTCTATTCAAGATGCTGTACAAAAAATACGATTGTTGAATTTAAAAAATCGTCGACAAAGTTGCCTTTATACGGGAGATTTCGAGTATACACCTATTATGAGAAGGCGAAATAGATTGAAAATAAATATAGCCAAAAGAAGGAGGTCGTGACTCAAGATGTGATGTCAAATGTATCAAAATTAAATACTGAAGTACTTGCGAAGGCTTGATAGTCAATTCAATATTCAATTATTAAAAATTTATTTCTAAGTGAATACCATACATGTCAATTTTAAACTTAGGAATAATTTTTGATTTAGTAAAGTTTAAAGCAATTTCTAAATTTTTGCTTGTCTTGAAAACGGGTTTTTTGCAGCATCAAAGACTGAAAAATTATAATAAATATTAATTTTCAGTAGCATTATACTAAATAAAATAAATTTTAATTTCTAAAAAAAGTTATTGTTTATTACTATTGTAATATAGAAAAGTAGGGCATAGCTCAGAAGAATTGGACAGGTGATGACAAGTTTGCCCTAAGTAGGGCAAACATCTGCAAAAGCGTTACACGCCATGTATGGCCCTTGCCAGTTGTTCCGACCAGGGCCACGCCAAAACTAGGGAAAACTGGTCAGTGCCTTACCAGGCCCTCGTTTATATTTCTACACGGGTTTAGCTACCGCATTTTCCACTTTTAAAGACCTGGTCAATGCGTCGGTAAAAAGCATTTTAAGAGGCGGCAATTCATACTTGTCTGCTGTCCTAAACAACTTTTCTGCGTATCTACTTAAGGACATGTGATACTTCGTCGTGTGGTCAATCGGGTACAGTTCCCTCGGCTTTTTTCCCACAAAAATGAAAATTTTTAAAAACTTAATTCGGAGATGCTATAAAACATCATAACAGACGTCCCCGGACTCTTTTTTGATGAATAATAACAAAAAAATTATTGCGCTAAATAAAAATTTTATGCATTAGTTTGAGGTTACGTCGTGTTTCATCTCTGCCTTTCCGATAATTTGAAAACTATTGATTAAATAAACTTTTTAATTGCCTGCAAAGAAGTAACGCTCGGGAGAATTCTAGCACACATAACCTCGAAATATACACACGTTGTTAGCAAAATCAAAATTGTTTTAAAAAATAAATACAAAAAAAGCGTGCGGGAACGTCCGTTAGCATGTTCGCTATCATTTCCCAGATTTTGACGACAAAATATTTCTTATCCTAGGAAAAAAGCCGGGGGAATCTAACACTGAAAAAATCGATACTTATTCCTAAGCGCTATTCAAATTAATCACATTTTGCTAAATTAAAACTTTTTTGAATTAACCCACAAAAAAGTGTGTGTTTTAGAAATCTTTAGAAATATTTTTAACTACTCTCTTAAAACTAATTTTTCGAAATAAGAAATCATTCTAATTTTTCTTAGAAACCAAAAAATATTGTCCGCGTAATCGTGAAACCTTACCAAATTAAAAAAAATCTTTACAAGTTTTAATTATTTTTGACTCATTTTAAAACTTACGAATATTTCTTAAACTTACTCAAATTTTTGTAGAATTATTTAGCGTGTCAAAATTGCAAAATTTTGCTTTAAAATCTTTTACCTTCTTTTTAAAAATTTGAGGAAGTAATTAAAAATGTCTTGTAATCCTTTTCAATTTGCTCTTAGAATTAATTATGAAACAATTATTTTTTATTTTCCCATGAATCTTAAAAACATTTTTTTTCGCTCTCTTGACACCCTGTAAAATTTAGTTTATCTAAAAATTTTCTTAAGGACATATGATACTTACAGTTTCTCCGGCTTTTTTTCCACAAAAATGAACATTTTTAAAAACTGAAGTCGGAGATGCTATAAAATATCATAACGGACCTTCCCGGACTCTTTTTTGAGGAATAACAAAAAAAATTTATTGTGCTAAGTAAAAATTTTATGCATATGCATTATTTTGAGGTTCCGTCGTTTTTCATCTCTGCCTTTCCGATAATCTGCAAATTATTTATGAAATAAACTTTTTTGATTGCCTGCCAAGTTTAGTTACTATGTTTATCAGTAAGACCAAAGTTTTCGGCCAAAAATATTGTGTAGTTTTGAAGTAACGTTCGGGTGAATTGTAACATACATAACTTTGAAATATACACACACACATTGCTAGTAATATCAAAAAATTTTTGATAAAAAGCATAAAAAAAGTGTGTGGGGACGTCTGATAGCATGTTCGCTATCATTTCCCAGATTTTTAAGGCAAAATATTTCTTATCCTAGGAAAAAAGCCGGGGGAATCTAACACTGAAAAAATCGATGCTATTTCCTAAGCGCTATGCAAATTAATCACATTTTGCTAAATTAAAACTTTTTTTAATTAACCCACAAAAAAAGTGTGTGAGGACGTCCGTTAGCATGTTCGCTCTCATTTCTCAAATTTTTAAGACAAAATATTTATTATTCTAGAAAAAAAGCCGGGGAATTTAAGACTGGTAAAATCGACAATTTTCTAAGTATCACCTCCCCTTAAAGGCTGAGGAGAAAACAGTGGATCAAATGCATGGAACAAAACTTTATTTCTGTAATATCTTCGTAATTAATAATCATTATTATCATTTTATTATTTTATTAAATAGTAATTAAAAAATAAAAGCTATTTTTCAAATGCACTTATACTGAAAAAATTAGCTTTTACGAAGATATTAGCAAAATAGGGCAAAAAGGAACAGAATCCCACGCATTTGGTCCTTTGTTTTCCCCTCAGCAATCTACTAAGTGAAATTAACTGTTGATTGAAGTGAAAATACCTAATAGGGCGCCTACCCGTGTAGGGGAAATTTTTCTCGAAAGCGCGCTACCCCAACGAAAGACATTCGCACCTCGAAACTTTTACATGCTCTGTCTCTGAATAAGGCGCTCTTTGCTGCAGATAATGTACGTGATACAGTAAGAGCCATATACATTAGGGTGGTCCAAAAATACATTTTAACTCTTTTTACTCTAGAAACTAGAAACAATGAAATAATTTTCTGACATAATCTCGAAAAAACTTTAACCTAAGAACTTTTCTTATATTTAAAATATCTGCGAGATGTAAAAAAATGTACATAAATGTAATCCAAACACCCTATTGAGAGGCAATACTTCGAAATCTTCCTCGGCCAACGTGGAGTCTAGAATGTGGGGTAAAGTTCGAGCGCAGCTGAGAAGGCGCTCTGTTGCGAGGCGCCCTACTGAGAGGCTCGGCCATATTAATGAAAAAGCTCTTAATTTTTTTCGAATTTTTTAAAATAATGTATTGCCATTAATTTAATTTTTCTTATCTCCTTGAAAATGTAAGGAAGTTTAGAAATTATAGTGTGTTTGGTAAATGTTAAAAAAATAATCATTTCCTATTATCAAACAATCATTTGCAATTTAAATTTTTCTTCGATCTATAATGTTTAGAAACATTTAGTAATAAGTTTTGTGATTAAGTAAAATGATTTATTAAAAAATTTTGAACGACAGTTTTTGCGACCAATTTCCTTCCGCCTAATCCTTTGAGAAATACTTCAGATAGATGTGTTGTAAGCATAGTTAACGTCAGCTGCGACGCTTTGGGTGGATGGGAAAATGGCAGCCGCCCCAACGTGTAAAAAGAGAAACATTTAAATCAAATTAATGCAATGATTTCCTTCCGTTAAAAACTTCGTCAGTTGATAATTAACATGTTATTTTTTATAAAAATAATCGTCAGCTGGCTGTAAATTGGTGGAAAACCCGTTAGCTGAGGCATTGAAATGTCTCGCGAGCGACGCTCGCCAATATGTAATACGCTAGCTGGCGGGTTTTCCAACCACATACAGCAAGCTGACTTTGTTTAATATTTCAAGTATTATGTTGACTATTATCTGAGAAATTTTGAAACAGAAGGAAGTAATGTTTGCAAAATATATAGTAGAAATATACAATACAAATAAACATAATTGCTGAAGTGCGTAATGTTGTAAATTGTTTTCAAAAGTTTCATTCACGTTTGAACTTTAAAACAAGAGTTAAATGAATTTCAAATATTTCACTAATTATTTTTTAAAAAATCGAAAATTGATCATAAATAATTTTTGTTTAATACTGAATTATGTTAATAATTTATTTAGATTAATTTTTAATTCTTACCTCTGCACAATATATTAAATATAGTTTACTGAAATGGAATTCGGACAGTAAAAGCTGAAGGGTTTTCCACCTACATAGAGCCAACTGAAGTTTTTTTTCTTTTAAATATTATATTAATTATCATCTCACAAAGTTTCAAGCGGACGGAAATGATTGAAAACTTCTTTTTTTAACCGTTGAGGCGGCTGTCACCC
>NC_046662.1:69594206-69619265 GCF_010883055.1 Belonocnema kinseyi | reverse complement strand
CCTCCCCACCCCAAGTACCGCAGCTGACGCTAAATATGCTTACAACACACCTATCTGAAGCATTCCTCAAAGTCTTATGCACAAAGAAATGATTGACAACAAATTTTCGTTGGCTCCCGGACTATCTGTATATTACGTTACAGTTCTTTTCTCCAAATTTCTCCCATACAATTTTACCAAGGGTCACCACCTTTATATAGTTATACCACTGGTTACACAGAAAAAACTGAAGTTAAATTTTGTTGCATGTAAAATTTCCCACTATTAAAGTTTACATGCTATTTCGCAAAAGTTAATCCTACGATGGAATAAAAGCCGTCGTCTGCTACAACGTCTTTAGCAGCAATGGGAACACGGCAATGTATGAGTGAATTCGAGCTATAAATCGGGAGACCAGATTTAAAACGACACAGAAAAAACAAAGTTAAAATTTGTTTTAGGTGAGACCTGCAACGGTTAAAAATTCAAAATATTTCGGCAAAATTTTCACGGAGGTTAGGAGAATAATTCTGATCTCGTCTACTGCATGACGCGGAAGTGAGCAAATTTTGTTAAAACATGTAGAATTAGTAACAGAAAACACGAAACAAGTTTGTTCTTACTGATATATTTCCTCCGAAATAAATTAGACTATTGTAGAGGAATTAAAACTTACTTAATAACATCTGGCAAAAAGCGCAAAAAGCAACTGACATATGGGAATCCCCGGTTCTCGCTACACCTCGAATAAAAATGGAGCGATTATAAGGCGAAAGATTATCCAGGCAAGGTTAAAAAGCAAAAATTATGTTCGATTCATGTAGAGTTTATCCGGCCAGGTTAATTTTTGTTGCGGTGAATCTTTCACCCGGAGTCGATGTAAACTTTATCTTTCGTTTTTTCTGTGTACATAACTGTAAATTAACTAATGATTGAAAATGAAATGACATATCATATTAGTCACAAAAGTATTAAGAAAATGGAAACTTAACTTGTTTTGAGATGGATAAAATTACAAAATATCTTATCAGGTGTAGTTGCAATTGGGATAAAGAATTTGTAGATTTCTGAAAAAATTTCTTTCGTAGATCATGAAGCTTTGTAATAAATGTGTAGGTGTGCATAAAAAAAATTCGTAAAAACAAAGATAATGGGATATAAATCTACATTAACACAATTAACCGCAAAAAACTTACGTTGAAACGTCTCAAAATCATTCAAGGCGGCGAAGTCATAATTCAGAATCCAAATATCAAATAAATTGCGTGTTACTTTTCCGCAACAAACAATTTGTCAATTACCCCTTTCTCGATTACTAATCCATATGCATTTAATTTTCACACTGCTGCTGCGTCATTTACAGCCTTCTAAAATATATAAAAATGCAATCTGACTAATGCAAAATGATGCAATGCAAAATATTATGATTTACGACCGAATCACCGAATACTGTGAAAGAATCAAGAAGTGAAAGAATGGGATAAATGACGTTCGTCAGCATAGCCAACATAAAGAAAAAAATTAACTTTGAATCAACAGGTTAATCACATTTTCACGTGGGAATTTTAAATATTGAGAAATAAAGATTTCATGTAGTTGTGTAATTTAATTTGTAAAAGCAAATTTCTTTGCTTCGGGAAAAGACTGCAGTAAGGTATTTATATTACTGAATTTACATTATAATTTATAAATTAAATTTTTTAAATGGTAAATTGAATTTTATTTTTAATATCATGTCATTCGATTATGACTAACTATAGATTAGAAATATTTATAAAAATGACTTTTATTCGCTTAGAGTGAATATTAGATTTAAGTTTATGGGTTACATTATTACTTACTAAGCCACTGAATTTGACAGGGGTTTAAACTTTTAATGAGCGCCGTTGCCAACTTTCTAAATATAAATAATATTTTTACGTCCCACGAAATGTAACTTACCTTGTATTTTATTTTATTCAAAGTGGTTCCTCGTTTTAGAATCTAATTTTAAATAAACTAGAAAACTGGGATGAGGATAACTACCAGATACAATAAATAAATCAAATATCTTATAATATATAAAATAATTAATATTTATTTAAGTACTAAGAGAATTTAAATATAAAGATCAGATTTTATCAACGTTTCCTGATAAACCTCCGAATTGATTTAAATCATTTGATTCCTTGGTTTACTTACAAAGTTCCCTTTTTGTAGAAGGTGGACAATTCGTCCTCTCGTTCCTTGAATCAAAAGTAGCCCATCCTTCTGCTGGCGCCCTGTATGGGTGCCCGCAGGGGGTGGATGGCGCTGAATATGGGTCTGCAGGCTAAGATGGCTAGGTGAGCGTATCTGGGATTTAAATGGTTGACGGGCGAACATTGTTGGACCGGAGTTTAGGGTTTCGAAGATTCTTTGCAATCTGTATTTGTCTGAGACTGAACTGAGACTGAACTGAGACTGGGGTAAAGACTGAAGCTAGAGGATAATCGACTAAACAGGAACAAACTTAATTAAAACTGGAACTAAACTGATTTCTGCTTCCAAACCCGCTGTATTTATTCACAAGATCCCTTCTTAGATTACCGCAGGGGTGAGTGGTTTTAGAAGTAGGGATTCTTCTTTGTTCCAATCAGCGTTGTCAGTTAATTAGGTAGAAGAGTGGTAAGACCCTTATTGTCCAATGGGCGTTGAGAATGATGTATATGCCCACATATGGAGGATGTCGCAGTAACCAAAATGCCTTGTATCCCTTCCAAAGTACCATGGGGGTATTTAATAAGATAGCCAATCAGTGATTAGGAATCTTGATGTGCCCAAGTATGGAGAATGGCGCAGTTACCAAAATATATGGTATCCCTTCCTAGGTGTCCAAGGGTAAGCTATTATGATGCGTAAAAGAGCATAAAGTTTACATGTGTCCTTTTGGTTGGGTGTGAACGGCTCACCCTCCTATAGCTTTCATCTTTATTAAGCTGTTTATTGCTTTTAGATCTAAGAAGCTGGTCTCCGTCATGTAAATATGTAGGTCAGAATGACTAAAGAATGTCATGTGTTGTAGGTACCAGCATTTTGTAAACGTATGGGACTGAAAATCTTGTCTGTTTTCAGTCTTGGCTTGCTGATTAATTTATGGCTCTTCTGTAAGTGTGAAGTCTGCTGGTTTTGTTAGCTATGCGAATATTTATGTGTATCGCTAGTTTTTGTTTACTGTGATGTTTACGTACTTATAGGTACCAGCATATTGTGAGCGTATCAAATTGAAAATGCAGCTGCCTTTTCTGGTTTCATGTCAATTAATTTATTGCTTTTTAATTAACGTGTGCCTGTTTCTTCTGCAAAAGATGATGCGTAAATTTTCTTGTGCTGTTAGGTTAACCTTACACTATTGCGTCGTTTGCTTAAAAATCTGATCTTCACGATTGATTTTAACAATACAAGGTTTTGTTTACAATAATAATTGGATGTTGAATATAATCCTTTAACTTGTTGAGTTATTATTGAATATAAATGTTATGTAATTATAATCCATTGTTTATAATTATCTATTATTATTATTATAAAAGTCGCGGGACGTGACAATGTAGTTACCGTTAAAATAGTTTAAAATTATTTTCTCTAGAATATTTATATAAAATCAAAAGAACTTTTCAGAGTTTTTCAAATAATTCTTTTTCTGATACTCAAAAAAATATTATGGTTTAAATAAGGGACCATTCAAAAACTACGTCTATTTCCCCTATTCCTCTTTTCACACTTTTCTATTTAAAAATTAATTGCAAAAAAATCAATTTTCCACTAAACAGTTAAATTTTCAACCAGACATAAGCCTTCAATCAAAAAAATACATTTTTACCAATTTAGTTTACCTTTTACCCAAGTAGTTCAATTTTCAATAAAAAAGATTAATTTTCAACAAAATAATTAAAGTTTGAACCAAAGAGATGACTTTTCAACTTAAAATATTAATCTTTAACAAAAAAAAGTGATTTCTTAACAAAGTGATAGAAGAAAAATTTCATTTTTTTTATTGAAAATGTAACTTTTTAGGTGAATATCATTCTTATTTGCTTGAGTATCAAGCAAAGAAGAATGATGGAATTTTCAATCCAAGAAGACGAATTTTTAAACAAAAAGGATGACTTTTTCACTAAATTGTTGAATTCTCTACCCAATAGTTGCATTTTTATCAAAAAAGATTAAATTTCTTTTAAAGCAGAAGAATTTTTAATCACAAAACAGTTGACTCTTCATCGAAAAAAGATTCCAGTTGACTTTGCAAAATTAAAAATTAAATCTTTTTAACAAAAAATAATTTTCTACGAAACAAATTGAATTTTCAATCTAAAAAGCGTTTTCTTCCAAACAAAATGGATGAACTTTTAACTAAATAGTTGAATTCTCTAAGAAGGAGTTGCATATTTATCGAAAAAGATGATATTTTTCTTAAAACAAATGGATTTATAATTAAATAAAAACAAATTTTCAAAAATAGTTCAATTTTCATCTAGAAATATTTTAGTATTTTTTTCAACACCTAAATATTATATTAAACAGTAGAATTTTCAACCAAAAATTATGACTCAACAAAATTGTTGAATTTTCAACAAAACAGTTTCATTTTCACCCAAGAAAGGCGTAATTTCTGCTAAATCAGGTGAATTTTAAAATAAAAAAGACAGGCTTTAAACAAAAAAAGAGTTGAATTTTCAACTGACAAGTTACATTTTTATTTAAGCAGGATGAAATTTCTCCTAAGGCAGATGAATCAAACAGAAAAACTTTAAACCAAATAATTAAATTTGCATCCAAAGAAGATCCCAGTCCACTTTCTAACACCAAAATAACAATTGTAAACAATTTGCATAGAAAATGACGTCTTATTAAGAAAATTATTAAATTTTCAACTAAATAATAAAATTTATAACTAAAAGGATAATCTACAGAAGAAAGTTGTTGCGAATTTTCAAAATTCTAATCTGAAAATATTTCATTTTAAACATTTTTTACTTGTCCTTATTTTTTAATTTTAATCTTAAAATATTCAGATTTAGGATTCTTTAATTAAAAATGAGATCGTTCAATTTTAAATTCTTTGAATTAGAAATGATACAATTTCAACTCCTTTCTAAAAAAATTCTCGATTCAAAAAAAATTTTTAATTATTGAATTTTCAAAATTGTATTTGGAAAATATTTCCTTTTTAACATTTTGAACTTGTCCTATTTTCGAAATTTTCTTATTATCTTAAATCATTGAAATTCGATATTCTTATATTTAAAATAAAATTTTTTCATTCAATAAGCTTTAAATTAGAAATGATAAAATTTAAAATATTTTCTAATAAAGTTTTTCAATTTTAAAAATTCAATCTAAAAGTGTATAATTTGGAAAGCTTTCAATTAGAAATAATACCATTTGCAAAAGTTGTATTTCAACTCTTTTCCGCAAGAGGCGCTATGAGCGATGCCAACTAACTAAGGCCTCCAGTCTATGCACCAGAACGACCGGATCTCAGCGAATGGCCGGAATGAAGCGTTGACCAATCAGAATATTTCGGCGGAAACAGTGTCTCGTTCACGAGCCGAAGTTAGCCGCCGATGAAATTTACTATAGTGCGTGTCACATTTTTTGTGAGTGTTTTTTTTTCAAAAGTGTTTACCAGTTGAGGTTATAAAAAATAATAAATTATGAACATAAAGAATAGTGTTGATGACTTAAGGAACATGATGTATGTAGAATCAATTTTACGTCCATTTAAATACATTTCTTTTTGCGTTTTTTATATGAAAGGTTTTTTTTAGGCTTAAAGATTATGTAGAACACATACACCAGCTTATATCGTTAACAATGCTTTATTTGCGAAAATTGAATAATTTATAATATTTGTCTAGATGTAAAAGAAGAAGGGAGAATAAAAAAAGAATTTAAAAAATGTTTAATTATATTTTGTATAGTTCCACATTTAATTTTTTGCAATATATATTCGTAATATGCATACAATTAACAATTTTGATTCAAAATTTATAATAATTTTTCAGATATACTTAGATTTTATTGTATTTTAAATACTTGCGTACTTAATTTCGCGCCAATAAGCGTTCCCTTCATTTTCAAAGTTGTCAAACACATGCACCGGAATGACCGTAGCCCGGAATGACCGGAACACAAATCACATAGCACCTTCGAAAATAAGAAAAAGTTCCTTCTTGTCAAACATGATCTGTGATTGGTGTTCCGGTCATTCCGGGTTAAGGTCATTCCGGTGCATGTGTTTGAAAACTTTGGAAATGAACGGAACACTTATTTGCGCGAAATTAAGTACAAAAGTATTTAAAATACAATAAATGCTAAGCATATCTGCAAATTATTATAAATTTTGAATCAAAATTGTTAATTGTATGCATGTTACGAATATATATTGCAAATAATTTAAAGTGGAACTATACAAAATATAATAAAAAAATTTTTAAATTCTTTTCTTATTCTCCCTTCTTCTTTTACATCCAGACAATTATAAATTATTCAATTTTCGCAAATAAAGCATTGTTAACGATATAAGCCGGTGTATGTGTTATACATAATCTTCAAGCCTAAAAAAACTTTTCTTATAAAAACGCAAAAAAATATGTATTTCACTGTACGTAAAATTGATACTTACATCATTTTCCATTAATTAATCAACACTGCTCATTTTGTTAATAATTTATTATTTCTTATAACCTCAAGTGGTAAACGCTTTTGAAAATAAAAAACACTTATAACAAATGTGACACGCACTATAGTCAATTTCATCTGCGGCTAACTTCGGCTCGTGAACGAGACACTGTTTCCGCGGAAATTTTCTGATTGGTCAACCCTTCATTCCGGCCATTCTGAGATCCGGCCGTTCTGGTGCATGGACTGGAGGCCTAAATCCGAATCTATGCGTCCAAATTTTCCAAAGGCAGCATGGGAGTTCGTCAATTATTTTCAAATTTGCAAGAGCATCGTCCTCAAAAAGCTGGGCACAATCGGTCATCTGACTTGGATGAAGTGACGAAGGCTTTATTATTTAAATATAAGGAACAACTTTGCGACAAATTTTAGAGCAAAGTAAGTAAGATTGACTATTTTTATTCAAATCATTTGATGTCAAATTAGGTATCTCGAGCTTGCATGTGCTTGATTGTGGAATTTTTCTCATATTCACAATGTTCACATGAACTAATCTACACGGCTTTTGTAAATAATATAATGATACTTCGTAATGACTTGCCAGTAAGACATTTGTAGAGAAACACAATTCGAAGACGGTGTGGTTCTTTAATTTTGGTAAGCATTTTACACTTGGATCATCTAACAGGGAAAATTTTTCAAACATAAGGTCCGTAGAGGACTTGCGATTATAAAGTTGAAACGTTAACTGGATGAATTGTCACTGTACCTCCACGTGATGGAAAATTTTCCGGAAAATCCTTGTTAATAATTGCCAGTTCAGCAGCCGTCATTTTTTCAAGTATCAATTTTCGTTTATCGAACTCTTTTCAAATTATAAAATAAGTATAGAAGTTTCTTAAGAAAATGAAAACATAAAATAATATTGTATACAGTTTTTGAAATAAAATTACTTTCTAACTATGAAAAATATTACACCATAGAAAATATTTTCAACTGAAGGAACCGTAAGTCTATTTAACATTTTGAATATACACAATAGAAATAACACATTTTCTCGTTACAACTAGAAAACACCATCAGTTCAGTCAAATATTTTTATCCATATTACACTTTTGCTCTTTCCACTTTAAATAAGTTAAATTAGGAGAAGAAGGAGTAATAAAAGCTGGAAAATCATAAAAAGTCAAGCGTCATTTTACCCTTTTTTTAAGAGAGACTAAAACCGTGTTGTAATTTTAGCAAGAACATTGAAAAAACTATGGAAATATGTGCATGCTCTATCAATAAAAAAAAAGTTTTCTTCAGCAAAATGCTATCAAGTTTCGAGATAATTAATGAAACAGGTGACGTTTCGTATTTCCATAGACTATGAACATTAATTTTTAAGAAAATTTCGGACTAGTAAAAAAATTACCTTTGCATGTTAAAATGATCTGATTTCTTAAATTTTAATTAACAATATTTTTAAAAATTCAATGTCTGACAGATTTGGTCAACATTTTTATACTATTTTTTTTAACAATAAATATAACAATTTAAATCAGAAATAAGAAAATAAGAATTTTCCGGAAGATGGAAAATGTGAAATAACTCGCAGTATTGTCAAAATATGGGCAGAGAAATAAAACAAATAATCTCATAATCCGAGTTTAGATCACGAGAAAATTAATTCTTACCATATTTTTAAATAAGTTTCTTATTAATCTATTTTATATAGGTGTTTCGAAAAAAATGTAGAAATAATTGTAATTTCGAGGGTAAAAAATTTGTGATTTTCACAAAATAAAGAAGGTTTAAATAAGCAAGCGAACTAAACACGATAAATTCATTTTTTTTTTTTTTTTTTGAAAGAAATGTTACGCACGGCTTTAACATTATTAGGTTACTTTTATACAATGGATATTAATGAATATCTTATAATTATATTTTATCGATCCGGTTAGCTTTATTTTCCTACTACAAAAATGAAAAAGAAAAATTGTTCAAGTTTGAACCCAAGAGGTTGGTAGAAGAACTGGAACAGTATTAGGCGGGAAATTCAAATACCCTTTCGGGCAGTACTCCGAATTTCGGGAGCTTTTTGAAATGCTCTTGCGTCGCGCACATTTTAAATAATATAAATATTCAAATTCAATATTAATGAAAAGTAATTATTAGGAAATTCATAAATCGTAATTTCTTAATCGTAAAATGGAATTTTGGAATGACAGACAAAATGATAATATGATATTATTGCAAAAAAATTGATTACTTCTGACTTCAATAAAAAAATGCTTCATTTATTTTTAGTATATTTAGTGATTTTCTTTTCAATCTCATGTTTGGAAATAAACCAAATTAATTTCAATTCTCGGCAGAGGCGAGATTAATTGTTGTGATGTTTTCTTTCTCTGCATTTAGAATCACTCCAAAATCTTATTTTAGGATTAGGAAATTATTGTTCTTGCATTTCCCAATCATTATTTATAATATATATTGAATATGAATAATTATACTATTAAAAATCAACGCGCCAACAGCAATCAATTACCTTTGCGCGTTAAAATGATATGTTTTCTTAAATGATGTACACGAACCTGTACAGGTAATCTTGACAGTTCCTGTGCAGGAATTTTGCAAAGGAAACTGCACATGTTCCTGAAAAGGAACCTGAACCACCAAAGGAACTTCTGAATGATCATATGAGGATTCCTGTACAGGCTCATTTGCGAAGAAAATTAAGGCGCAGATTCCTGTACAATAACGTGTATAGGACCCCTTGCAGAAAACCGCTAAAGGAACCTTTGGATGAACCCTTTACAGAAACATGTATAGGTTCCTTTACGGAAAGCCATTTCGTTTTTGTGTGTTTTTTGGAATTTTTTAAATGCTATTACTCTGGCAATTTTTGGTTTTATAAAAAAAAGTCGTCAGGATAAATTGTTCGTCTTTTTGTATGCTACGAATATCCGTATGGAGAATTTTTGAAAAAAGTGGATTCAAAAATATTCAAAATGCGCTCAATTTTTGAATTATTATTCGAAATGGCTGGCTAACGGACTTAACTTTTAATTTAGGACACTCAAAAAATATACCAAAGGCCAACTAAATCTGTCAATTCTTTCGAAAGTTATCGTGTTAACAAACTAAAAATCTACAAACACACTAATTAACGAAGAGACACACGTTCGTACAAACCGGTTTTTCGGATCCAGGGGGTCTTAGAATGTGTACATTTGACAAAAAACGGGGGGGGGGGGGGGAAAATTTTACACAAATCTAGTACTTTCTCTGTTGAGAATGTAAAAATTAATTATGTGGTAACAAATTGAACTATTTTGATGAAAATTGTATTGTTCTTTTGAAAATTCAACTATTCTGTTGAAAACTCATATCTGTATTAAAAAATGCAACTGCTTTGTTGAAAAGTCGTCTTTTTTATTGAAAATTAATCTTTTTGTATTGAAAACTTATAAAGTGAAATTCTTCTATATAGCGCCTATTTTGGGGTTGACGATGGGTGGGAACTAACTCAGTTTAGCCAGCTCCGTTTTTATTTGTTCACGCTTGAGTGCTCGCCTGAGTGACAACCGCAGACCCCGCGCAGCTCCTATTACACCTACCTGCGGCGTGGCGTCAATTCTCGAAAGGGATATAGAAGGGAGGGCTATTGAAGGATTTCAATGTATTTTGAAATGAAAAGTTCGTGGTTGAAAATTCAATTGTTTTCTTAAAATTCGTATTTTTGACTGGAAGATTCGGCTATTTTATTAAAAATGCAACTGCGTCTGGTTTTCGAAAACATTCGATTTCCTAGCTTGAAACCTTAATTTTTACGTTGAAAATTCATCTCGCTTGGTATAAAATATATCGTTTTTGTTTGAAAATTCAACAATTTTGTTGAAACTGCAATTATATTTCGACTTTAAATCTTAAGCAATTTATAATTAATTTAACATGGTACCCATGCATTGATTTTTCTCTAAATAATTTATTTCACTATTTTCGTGAAAAATCACCACATTTCCCCTGTTTTGAGAGTTACAGATAGCCATACAGAAATATCATGTGGGCATAAAAGCTAACAAACAGTATTATATGTAACATTAGAATACTTTTTGTCAAAATTAGTAACTGCTTCCAATATATCCGCTACAAGATATCCGGGTGCTGTTTGACGCCACGTTTTTTAATCTTCGCTCTTCAAAATTTCTTCTACGTTACTTTGTAGAACTTCACTGTTCTATCTTTAAGAGTACTTTCATCATATTGATCAGAAAGTGCAAGTAAATGTATAGCGGTTTCTACTTTTAAAGATCTAGACAATTCCTCACCACAAAGTAATTTAAGTTTCGGTATGTCGTACTTGTCTGCTGCTTTCAAAAGTTTCTCGGCGTGAGTTTCTAACTCCTTTACATTATTTGAGTAAATATAGCGCAACATTTCATGAAATACATCGAAATCTACATCTTCAATAATCATTTCATTTTCCTTCTTTTCTTTCATTTCATTGTCAAACACAGCCAGAAATACTGGCGACTTTGCAGCGAGAATCTCTTTATGCACCCAAAAGGCTCTGTCTTCGATGACGATTTTGAAATTCGTAAGTGTATTCTTTTCGAAAAGTAAAGAACAATCGGTTATCTGGCTCGGTAGAAGTGTCGAAGGTTTTTGTAAGAAAACATATGGAACGTCTTTTCGACAAATTTTTGTACAATATAAGTAAGTTGCAGAAATTGTATTCAAATTTTTTGAGGTTAAATCAGTTATATCGAACTTGCATTTGCTTGACTGTGAAACTTTACCCATATTCACAGTTCCCACGTGAATTAACTTACAAGGCTTTTGAAAATAATATAATGATATTTCGTATTCATTTGGCAGCGAGACATTCGTATGCAAACTTATTTTGAAGACTATTCGGGATGTTAATGTTGGTACGCACTTTACACTTGGATCATCTAACAATGAAAATTCCTCCAACGAAAGTTTATTAAAGACGTAGTTATAAGTTTCAACAGTAACTGGATGCATTTTTACTGTACTCCTGTGGAATGCAAAATTTTCTCGAAATTCCTTGGTAATAATTGCCAATTCACCGTCCGCCATTGTATAAGTATGAATTTCCGTTTTTCGAACTCTTTTCAACTTGAGAACATAAGTATAGGGTCCCTAGGAAAATAAAAACCTCATGTAATAATATAATGACCTAATTGGTTTTAAATTCAGCAGGCAGTCCATGCTCAAGTTGCAGAGTCATTTGCGACTCAAATGATTATGTTACTTTCAGTGGTCACAGTTTGTTCAACTGTTCAATTATAAGGAAAATAGGAGATTTTTCATCCAAAAAAGGGGATTTTTTCTATTAAAAATACCAGCGTCATAAAAAAACTGTTAAATGTAACACTTATAAGGCGCCACAAATTTTATTAGGAAATACACTTAAAATTTATTTCTGAATTTAATATTATAGGAACACAAATACGTAAATTAAGTGTTAGATACTTTTTTTCACAACATTTCATTATGGATGTACAATACGCACAATCAATCTCAATAGACGCCTACCTTTGAAATTATTTATAAAATCTAAAAAAAATAGATCTATTACTAATTCCTGTAAATGTTGGCGGATAATTCTAAGCACACTTTAAAACAAAATAATTCAGGTTGAAATTGTTTATTTAACAGTAATTATTTATTGGTTTAGTTTTTCCTTTCTCTTTAGGGAAAAGTTACAATACTTCTTTAATCCTAATGATCAAGGCCTCATTTTATTCTTTGAAGAATTTTCTTCAATTCTATTTGAACATATTTTATTTTAAAAATTAAGTTAGAAATCATACGGTTATTATTGTTATAAAAATGATAGTTTAAATTTTAATAAACACCACCCAAATATAATTGTAGAGAATCCTTCAAAGAATAAAATGATGCCTTTATCATAAGGATTAAATATGAATTGTAATCTTTCCCTGAAGAGAAAACAAAAATTAAAACTCGAAATAACTACTATTAAATAAACAATTTTAACCGGAATTATTTTTTCGAAATTGCACTTGGAAGCTTTTGTCGATTTTATTATAAATCATTTTAAAGATAGCTGAATTTTCAGATTAATTTCACGTAGTGTAAATCCTTATATAATCATATTAGTTTTTCTTTTCTATATTTTTTTGCGCAAATCGCCGGCACTTTGTTTGTCCTTCAATCATAGTTTTTCTAAAATACTGGATAATCTTTAATTATTTTAAGTTTAATTATTACAAAAATTATTTTCTGCATGTGCAAGTTTCGCCACCAATCATAATTGGGTTTTACTATAAATAGCCTAACCCATCATGAAATATGCATTTATAACCCTGTCCGTCTGACCGGTGCGGTGCAGGCGGAAAGCTTGTAGAGTAAAAGAGATGGTGAGCGGAAAATTGAACAAAAAGTACTCTATCTCTTTTACTCTTATGTCCCGCCTGCACCGGTCGGACGGGCAGAGACACAAATGCACCATCACAGCACTAAAAGTACTCCAGAAAATATCAATTATAAATCATATAACGAAGCTATTAACACTTGTAAACTCAACAATTTGAAATTAAATGCAGTTAAATTGCCAAAATAAAAACATAAATTTTTATAAATTAGAGTTCAAAGATTCAAAATTTCTTCCGAAAATATAAATCCACGTCATCATTTTCAATGGTCTATTTTGATGAATCAATCGATGCATTCAAAATTTTTCAAAATTATATAATTTTAAGCATTTTAAGCTAGAAACATTAAAAATAGAACAATAAAAAATTTTCTATAAACTGAACTCTTCTTAAATTAAAATTTATTCTTATTCTAAATAGTTTTAAAAGCCTTAAAATGCTTCAAAATTTTATGTCAAAATCTTGAAACATTTACATGTTGTTTTACATTTTTTCAAATTTTTAATTATTTTACCATTTTTTCAGAACTTCTAAACATGTTTTAAAATATTCGAATTTTTCCTGAAATTTTTTTTACCAATTTATTTAAAATTCTCCAAATTCATTTTTAATAAATTTGTCAATCTTTATAAATATTCTCTTCAAGTTAGTTTTTCGAAATAAAAAATCATTTTCAAATTTTCTATAAAATGTTTTTCATTTTTCTGAAGCCTTTCAAAATTCTTGAACATCTTCTAAAATTTTTGTTCTACATCTGCCAAAATCTATAGTTGGTTTTAAATTAGGCCTTGGACTATTTGCACCGAAATTTTTGTATGAATAGCCGGAATTTAATGGCACACGGAGACACTTCGTTTAAATTATTTGAAATCCTTTCAAATTTTTAATTAAATTTTAATTTTTTCAAAACTTCTAAATAGTTCTTTACCTTACTCGCATGTTTTTCTGAGAATACTAGGGGTTCAATTTTCTTTTATAAAAATTCAGTAATGTCATTTAAAAATTGAATGATTTAAAAATGTAATATTTTAGACTGATATAAAATTTTAATTATATTTAATAAATATAATTAAATACTTTATTAAATTAACTAAGTTACATAAATAAATTAAATATATACTTAATATTATGTTTAATTTAATAAATTGCTTTGATTATAAATATATTATTTTGAAGTTATTTTAAAATTGGAAAAAGTTTATAAAGTTTCAATCGGGCGTTTACAACTGTTCAACTAATAAGACTTTCCAAACAAAACAGTTTAATTTTTAACATTAAAATCTGGAAATTCTAAAATTGTGAACTGATTCCGAATCGTCTTGTAAAATCAATTATTATTTACTTCTTAAATCTTAAATTACAATTAAATTTTATCAACAATCTTAGACCTTAAACGCTTCTAAATTTTAATTCGTATAAGTTTTTAAAACTGAATTTTAAAATTCTTTAAATTGAAAGGCACGCTTAACTATTAAAAAACTGAAATGGAAAATTTTTAATGTAAAAGATTGTCGAATTTTGAATTATAAACTGAATATTATAATTGAAAAGGATCATAATTTAACTAGTTATTTAAAAAATGGTCGAAATAAAAGAAAGTTGGACAGATTTTTTTTCTAAAAAATTGTAAAATTCCCGGTCAAAAAATAAATGCACTGTCATTTCCCGGTTTTTTTCAATCTCAAAAAATTTCTAGTCATTTCCTGGTTTTCCATACCACCCTGAAGTAACTAGTTGTACATGCTCTCTGCTGTACAAGCATTGTAGCGCGCATTTTTGAGTATCGTACATAACTGTTTCTTACCATTCGTCAAACCTTATCGCAACTTTTTTTTAAATAGGGGGAAAAAGGTTGAAAAGTGGACAAAATTCTCAAATATAGGGATTTTAGGGAATTTTTAGAAAAATAGGAGAAAAAGAGGAGTAGGGGACTGATTGTGACTGCTGTGGTTTTCTGTAAGGAATAAGGCGACACGTATCTTACCGATTTTCCGAAACATTTAGTTTGGCAAAGTTATAAGCATTTTAATGTTTGAAATTGAAAATGCGAATTACCCAAAAATTGTCAAAATCTTGTTTGTAAGTTCCAGATCGATAGAAGCCACAAAAAAGTCGAAGAACCAAATTTTTTCCCTTAGAAAGTTCTAAAAAAATATTTCTTACAACTTTCTTCTATTTCGCGTTATTTTTCAGATTTTTGCAAAAACATGCAAAAAATCTTTGGAATTAATTTTTTTCTTAGCGATACAATGTTATGGTTCCATAAATACAAAGAAGAACACAATTTAACAGTTTCAATCACTTTGACATAAAAAAATTTCATTTCATGTGGATAGTTTTGAATTTTCAAATAATCGAAACTCTAATTTTTTCTGACTTACTTTATTATTCCATTATCAAAATTGTGGAAACTGTTAAATTATGTTCTTGATTGTTTTCTATGACACTATAAAATTGTATTGTTAAAAAATGATAATTTTCAAAGAATTTTATAAAGATTTTCGCAAAAAAATTTCTTCGTTCCATATGGCGCGAGCATAAAGCAAACTACCATGGAATATACTCTACTTTCTACATTAGGACGAATAGAGAATAAAATCTAAATAAAAAAAATGTTGTTTTTGATGACTATTTTCAGAAAAACCGCCGCCATTTCGCCAATTTTTAAATTTTCTCACGGATTTCAACTGAATTCTAATCCTCATAACTTTGTAAAACAAATTTTGTCGGAAAATCGGTAAAATACGCGTCGTTTTATTCCCTTCGAAAAGGAATATGTTTGAGTGGCAAATGATGTTGAGACTTCCTGTCAGATTTTTAATGAATTCAGTCTAATATAAAATTTTAAAAATAAAATAAATTTCTATGAAAAATACGACACAACAAAAAATATATTGAACTAAAATAACGGCAAATCAATTTAATATATCCATTTAACGTAGTAGAAATAACTAATTCTATTGTAACACCTGGAAAACACCGTCAGTTTAGTCAAATATTTTGATAAATATTACGTTTTAGCTCTTTGGTGTTTGGATAAACTAAATTAAGAGATAAAAAATTCGGAAAATATTTTCTGCAGCAAACAGAGGTGAAAAAGTCTCCACAAACAAGAATCTAAATATAAAGCCGCGATTAACCTGGGAGTCCACGTCCAATTTTTCAATTTTCTAATTCTTAAGAGAAGAAACCAACGTGCGGAGCATAAAGGATCTGTTGTAACTGTGTACAAAGATGTTCCACAGCCCAGAACACTAAAGTTATATTTCCGACCAACCGTACCATTTTTACATGAAAAAATCCGAAGTGCCTCCAAGGAAAACCCTCGACATTTTTTTTTTTAATTTGAAATCATTATACAAATCCCTTTCAGAATACTCCAAGTTATATTTCCGGTCCCATAATCAATTTCAACAACTCCCTAAGACCAGCCCAACCTCTTTTATTTGAACAAATCCTAAGAGCCACAACGTAGAGCACTAAAAAAATTCAAAAATTTGTATTGATCACCCGTCACCTTCAGAAAATCTCAAATTATTTTCCCAACTGCATAATATTCAAGAAACACCTAAGAACATCCCTACAACTGTTAACTGAACAAGTCTCCGTCAAAAAACCCCAAGTTATATTGCCAATTAGGTATTTTCACTTCAACCACCAGGGCTAAATGCATGGGACAAGACTTTATTTTTGTAATATTTTCGTAATTAATAATAATTACTATCATTTTATTATTTCATTCAATAGTTCTTAAACATAAAAACTATTTTTCAACTACACTTTTATTGAAAAAATGAGTGCTTACGAAGATATTAGCGAATTAAGGTAAAAATGGAATGCATCCCATTCATTTGGTCCATTTTGCCCTACTCGGCACTGAACGAAGTGAAGTTAGCTGATGGTTGAAGTGAAAATACCTAACTAAGTAGTGTTCTAAAGACTTTAAGTGCTCGGAGAAATTCTCACACGCACGAGAATATGCTTGAGAATATGCTCGACCTTTATATGCTTTGAGAATTTAATGAGAATTTATAAGCATTTTGAATTAGGATTTAAAAAGCGTATTTTCTATCTTTATTAATAATAATTACCTCATTTAAATTTCGCGGGAAAATGTTATCGCTTCAAATTGGAAAGGGCGCTTAATTTAAAAGGTAAAAGATGTCAAAGTAATAGAAAACATTATTCGCATTAAACAGTGCCTCATTGAGGGTTTCTACAATATCCCCATTTCTAAATTTGTTTAGGCATAAAACGAACCATGTACCTAGAAGATTAATAATAATAAAGCAAACAAGTTTTGTTTCTTAATACATTTTAAACACTTTTTAGTTGAGCTTTTAAATCAATAGGTACATTTTGAACCTAAGAAATGAATTTTTAAGTAAAATGATGAATCTTCAACCAAAAATATGAATTTTTAACCAAATAGTTAGTTGAATTTGCAACCCAAAAGGTTAATTTTCTACGAAGAGACACATTTTTAACGAAAAAGGACATGAATTTTCATCTAAAAAAGATCCATTTTCAACCAAAATAAGTATAGCTACAATTTTAGAAAAATAAATGTTTCAATAAAAAATAAAACTAATTTTCAACAAAATCTTTTTTTTTTTAATCCAAGAAATTATTTTTTAACCATAAAAAGAAGAATTAAATTTCCAGTTAGAATGATCAATTTCCAATCATAAAAATCAATTTTCAACAATATAATTAAATTTTAAACCCAAAAGATTATTTTTTTACCAAAAAAGATACAGTTTTCATGAGATATATAAACGTTCAACTAAAAGAGATAAAAAGATCACAAAGATCATCAAAACAAAAACGCTTACACACAAAAACTAGGATAGCTTAATTTACAGTTAGAAAAGTAAATTTAAAAAAAAAACAAAAAACGAACTTTCAAACAAAAATGGAACAGTTATAACTTAATTTAAAACAATGAATCTTCAAATAAAAAGAACGAATTTTCAGTCAAAAAGTTAAGTTTTAATCGCAGTTATGAATTTTTAACCCGTAAGATAGATTTTCTATTAAACAAACGAATTTTTAACTAAATATTTTTTTCCTAGACATAAAAATGTCTACCAAACAGAACATTTTTTAACGAAGATTACAATTTTACCAAAAAATGTATATTTCTCACAAAAAATGGAATAGTTAAAGCGAATTTGTAAATTTCATTTTTAACCAAATACATAAATTTTCAACTAAAAAGATAAATTTTCAACCAAAAATAAAATACTTTCATTTTCAGCTAGTAAAGGGAATTTTCAACCAAAAAAGAAACGAATTTTCATCAAATTTTCAACCACAGAAATTAATTTTTAACCAAAAAGGTGTAGTTTCAAACAATGAAAGTACGCTTTTACAAAAAAAAGACGTATTTCCAAGAAATAGTTGAATCTTCACCTAAAACCCTTAAATTTTCAACTGAAAATAAAATAATTAGATTTTTAGAGAAAAAAAACTTAATTTTCAATAAAAAATTGAACATTGACATTTTCAGTTAAAAAAATTAATTCTAAATAAGAAAAAAAATAATGTTCAGTCAAAAGATCAATTTTCAATGAATAAGATGAATTTCTACCGAAATGAATGAAATTTTAACCAAGTACATGAATTTTCAATTTCAGATAAACTTTGAATTATACATGTACGAATAAAAATGTTAATTAAAATAGTTAATTTTCAACTAGAAAACATAACTTTTAACTAAATAATTAAATTTTGAAGAAATAAAGAAGGTTTTGTCAACTAATATGATAAATCAACAACGAAATAAATTAACTTTTAACAAATTAGTTTCACTTCCAACTAAATAGTTGAATTTTCAACCAAAAAGAACGAATTATCAACGAAAAACGTGATATTTGATACTTCAACCAAAAAGGGTTTTAATTTTATACCAAAAATAGTTAAATTCAACCAAAAATATGAATTTAAAAAAAAAGTTTGAATCATCAACCAAAATATTAATTCTGAACCAAATAGTTGCGATTTTCAAACATATAATAAGAAAATTACCTTCAACTTTAGTTTTTTGGGCTTTCACTACACCATCAGCTAACTTCACTTCGTTGAGTGATGAGAGGGAAAACGGACCAAATGCATGGTATTCGGCAAAGATATTAGAAGCGTAGATGCGGTGCGGGCTTAGTTACCCAAGATAAATATAGACGGCGCGTCCGGCGAAAATTGTCAGTTCCCCTCTACCCACCGCTCCCGGCTATAGCACCTATCGACAACAGCCACTTGGAGCGCTGTAAGCAACTTTCAGTAGGCCCCTCGAGGTGCACAAATGATTACTTAGCTCGGACAAGAACCATTTGGATTGAAAGTAAATTGTCAATTTTTTACATTTATATTTTTACATTCATAACTTTACAAAACATGGTTATTTTAATAAATACCACAAATAAAAGTCGATGAATAATTTATATTACGGTTTCATATATTTCCCACTATTTCTAAAATTATTACTTATCATTTTTATTCTATATATTGTTTATATATAATTCTTTAATATTATTTACTTTTATTTTTGTGGTCTGCAATTTCTATGGATTATTTTAGACTTTTATAAAAATATAATTATAATTCCAAGTGATATGAAAATTGTTCTTTCGGTTTTTAAATGTTAAGACGGCAGTTTCAAGCCAAATTACGTATCGCATTGGCAAACAAAATTACACGAACAGAATTTCACTGTCATATTCATAAAAAATATCATGTTCCATAAAATATATTTTAAAATAAGCTTTAAATTATTATAATTACTATAGCTTACTCGAAATATATATAATTCAAATTATTTTTTAAGTTTTTCAGAACTTTTAAATATATTTATAATGATTCCCATTTTGTCGTAAAATTTATGTAATATTCTGCAAAAAAATTCCTCAAAATCTTCCAGATTTTTTTACAATCTTAAAAATCTTTTAAAATGTTTGAAATATTTTCGACACTGTAAACTTCCCGAAATTATAAAATTCTGAAACCTGAAAATCCGCAATTTAAAAATTGTAGAATAATGAAATTATGGACAGTTTACAATATTATCGAATTTGAAAATTCCCGGATAATAAAACTCCAGGCCGAATGCTGTCTAATGATAAAATATACAAACTAGAAAATTCCCGAATCGCAGAAATTGAGAAAACAGTTTTGTGGTCAATATTATTTATTACAAATATAATAATCAAAGGTTTTTATTATAGAAATTTTGTTTAATGTTTAATTTTAATCAAACTTCACAGGATTCAATTCAGACTAATTTAACGCGACCTTTATTTTCATTTTTTTAAATAATAATTTTATTTTTGCGAGCGTTTTCTGTAATGTACAAAAATACAATGCACATTTTCAAACAACGTTTTTTATTCAAAAATACATTTGTTCAATTATTGTTATTTTAAATTCTAACAATAATTTTGAGACACTTTAAACATTAAAAAAGTTTTTTCTTTGGTATAAGTATTTTATTATTCTATTTAAAAAAATATTTGTTAACAAACTATTTTTTAATTGTTCAAATAAGGAGTTGTCTAGCCCGGATATTGTATAATTCGGAAATTTTCTGTCGGCAATTCTCAAATTCTGTAAGATTGTTAATTGTCGAGAATTTTTCGAATTGGAGAATTCACGAAAAATAAAATAAATAAAATTCCGGACAATAAGATATTACCAAATTTGAAAAATCCCTAAAGAAAATGGCTGAATTATAATATATCCGAACTAGAAAAGTCATGAATTTAAACAATTAAAAATATTATTTATTAAATATTATTTATTTATTGAAAATACAATAATCGAATATATATTTCTGTATGAAAAATGTTGTTTGAAAATGTGCATAACATTTTTAAAAAATATTAAAAGGTTTTGAAAAATCGAATTTTTTATTAATAAAAAAAATAATAAAAATAAATTTTGATGTAAATCGTTGTTGAATTGAATCCTGCAAAGTTTGTTTCAAAAATATTCTTATGTAGGTACGAAGAAAATTTAGGCAGAAAATTTTTTTGTTTCAAAGCGCACATGTTTTTTAATGTATTTTTTAATACAATTTTTATAAAATTATTATTCAGGTGCCGGAGATTTCATTTTTTGGGATTTTTCGTTCATCCCTTTCGGCATTTTTTTCAGCGGTGCCAAATTTTTATACCTCCTCTTAAAATTATGTAATTTTTCAAAATAAAAAGTAAACATTTCAAAACATTTTAAAATCATCAAAAGTATCAATTCTCTTTTAAATTATTTCAAATCTTTTTAAATTACTTAATTTTTTTTTCAGAACTTTTAAATGTTTTTTAGACTGATTGCCATTTTTCCTAACATTTTTGTAAAATCCTGTTCTTTAAGAATCAAAATGAAATACTTTTACCTTGGAAATACAGATAAAAAAATAAAACAATTATAATTGTAACATTCAAAGTTTAAATTTGTCACTCTGAAATTGTGACAATTCTTTTTCAAATTGTTTACTATTGAAAATTGTTTTTTTTTTAATTTCCAAGCTAAATAGATTAAAAATGGAATATTTTATACTGAAATAATACTTCAAGAAGATTTTGAAATTGAATAAAGGCGTTCATTTAAGAAGCCATTAATTACACTTGTGTCACTACTAAGGCTTTCGAATTGAATTAGTTAAAATTTTAACGTTAAAATATGTAAATTATATCATTTTGAACAGACCTAGAATCATCTTGTAAAATCAATCACTTTTCAATTTTCAAATTTACTTTCTTTTCCCGATTTGTCTCGGTCGCGAGTTTAGCTCAATATTTAGAACAACTTTCATTTTTTTGAAATAGTAATTTTTCGATTCTAAATTACGGGACAATCATTTTATTCTTTGAAAGACTTTCTACAAATCTTATTGATAATTTTTACATTCTCATCCAAAATGAGAGGGCATTAGTTTTTTATGAAAAATTAATTTTTCGGATTTGATCAAATGTCGACGTTTTGAGGCCCCTTGAGTCAGAAAAACAAGTTTTTACGTCGGGGTTTGTTTGCCTGTCCGGTGTCGTCTTTGTTGTCTGTATACCGGATAATTTTCGAAAGACTGGTCGGATTGAATTGGAGTTTGACTTTGATAACTTTTTTTGATAAAATCAAACTTACCAAAGTTAAAGGATTTTCAAAATCCAAAAAACCAAACGAAAATGGTCATTTGAAGCAAAAAAAGCTTTATATGGAAAAAAGTCAAGAGGCGAAAAACGCTACTTTTTCAAGGCCCCATGATTATTTTATCAGATTCTCATCCACAATGAGAAGAGTTTTATGCGAAAAATGACTTTCGCGAATTTCATGAAATTTCGACGTTTTGGGGCTCCTTGAGTCAAAAAAACAAGTTTTTACGTCGGGATCTGTGTGTCTCTCTGGCGTCTGCGTCGTCGTTGTAATTGATGTTGTGGTTGTCTGTATATCGGATAACTTTCGAAAAAATAGTCGGATTGGATTGTGCTTTGACACACAGTTTTTTTATTTTAAGAATTGTATGTAAAAATTGTACTATTTTTATTTTTATAACAAATATTTTTCTTCAGTTAAATTGTTGCAATAAAAGTGTTATGAAGAGATTTTTGAAAAATCTTTCGGGGAATAAAATTAGTATTTATAGGTCGACAAAGGTTTGTTTTCTTTACCAAATTTGGCTTTCGTCTAAATTTTCCCAGTTGTTTTTACTATAGTACAATTTATTTTTGTATCTCGGGCGAAGAAATATATTCTATTGTTTGACCAATATTCTTTGTAAGTCAATATTTTTCATAGAAAATTACCCCGAGTGACCTTCAATTATAATTTTATAAACGTGAAAAAACTACATTTCAACGTTTTCTATGAAAAACACAATGCCTGAGTGACAGAACAAAATCGGAAACAATAAGAGTCCATTTATTCAGGAACAAGATTTTTGAACAAAAATGACCTTGAGTGAACCTTTAATATATATTTGTTAATTTTTACAAAAATAAGGCGTTATTTTCTTGACACAAAAAATAATAATTTGTGGGGGTGACAAATGATCATAAAATTAATCAAACTTTTGGTTGCACGATTTTTATTTGTAACTAAATAATTTGAAATGTTTCAATCTAAAATTATCGAACAGTTTCCATTCAAAAATTCTGATGACATATTTTAATAGCTTTAAATTTGAAATTATGCAATATACTGAAGACTGCAAATTTCAAATGTCTCAACTATTAAAACTTTAAATATTTTTAAAATTGCTGTTCTGGAGACTAAATAACACTTATTCTTTTATTAAGGAATCACAATAAAAATTGTTTAAAAAAGTTTTTTAAAGAGTTTTAAAACCTTAAAAAAGGTCAGAGGTTTTAATAGTTCAATATATATGATAGAACCTTTATAAATTTGAAATTAGTCTTTACTTTTTCATGTTTGAGCTACAATTATTCAATTTTAGAAGTAATAAATTACAATCGTGAAAAATAAATAAAACGTTTTAATTAATTGATATTAAAAACAAAAAACATCTAAATGCAGCTGCAAACATTGGATTTGAAATGCGTTGAATTCAAGGCATATTTTAAAAAGAAAACTGAAAGCAGAGGATCGACTTTCAAAAGAAGCGGAAGAAAGTGATTCGCTGGATTGCACATAAACATGTAAAATGGTGTATTTTCGCATTTTTAAATGTTAAATTTAAACTTTTTCGCGTTGTAATAATTTTGAATCCCATATTGTTATTTTTTACCTAACCTATAACTAATAACGGAAATGCTGAAAATTCAAACAATAAGGCTGTACTCTAAAAATGAAACATATTTAACGTTAAAATTCAAGTTCTTAAACTGAAGGCCTAAAAATTTGCAAATTTTACAATTAGTTTTGTATAAATTGTATTGGCATCTTAAAAGAGTATAAATAGTTCTTAAATTAGTTTTTAAATTTTCGGAAGTTTACCTTTTTTACATACCTAGATGTCAAAAAAGCCTACCCAATTTTTTCAAATTTTAATCACTTATTTTCTAAGAGAAAATCACCCCCGTTTACCAGTGACTGAAACGGATTAGAAAAAAAAATCGCCAAGACCTAAGAACAAAAATTGGATGTACAGCGAATTTTTACATTTTTAATTGAGATTATCTTCAACTTTGTAATATCAAAAATTTCCATACACATTTTTTTATTAATACTGTAGGAAAAAATCAACAAGATCGAGCGCCGAAATTATAATTAGACCAAATCTGTAATTCTACGGGGACGACTGAAATATCCCGAAAAATAAAATTCCCGACTCGGTGAAACTCTGTCCAGAATAATAAAATTGCAAAACTAATAAAATTCCTAGACAGTTTATTCAATTAACGAATTTGAAAATTCTTAAATAATAAAACTCTCAAAATAAAATTGTTTCTTAATCATTAATAATTATTTATTAAAAATACGAGAATAAAATATTTTTATCAAATATATTTTTGTTTAATATTTAAAGTGTTAAAAATTATTGTTTGAATTTAAAATTAAAATTATACGAAAATTTTACCGACAAATTAATATAAAAAACACGTGTTTTTTAATCAACATTTCGATTTTTCGGAAGAACTTTTGTGATTTAAAAAATACTATATACATTTTCAACTAAAATATCTTATCCAGAAATATATTTTGCTTTAATTATTTTAATTTTAAATTTAAACCATAATGTTCAAACACTTCAAACATTAAAAAAGTTGTTTCTTTGGTATAAATATTTGATTATTTCAATTAAAAAATATATTTGTCAAAGAAAAATGTTTTCAGCACTTGTTTATCTCGAAATTTCTTTTTATAATAGTTTTTTTTCTAAATTAAAAATATGATTTTTCAATAAATTTTTTTTATATATAATTAAAAAAAAGACTGTACCGAAAACCTGGATCAGGCTTCAGATCCGAAAAAATTCAGTGATATACAGTCTGTCAAGTTAAAGCGTGGGTGGCTTTACTCGCAGTCGGTAAGGTGTATCGACATGATTTTGGTGTCAAAATATTAAGAAGAGCTCCCT
>NC_046662.1:69588265-69594106 GCF_010883055.1 Belonocnema kinseyi | reverse complement strand
ATGAAAGAGGGAGCTCTTCTTAATATTTTGACACCAATATCATGTCGATACACCTTACCGACTGCGAGTAAAGCCACCCACGCTTTAACTTGACAGACTGTACATACATGTCAAACTTTTCTAACCTCACAAAATCTTTTTACTGCTTTACCGTCATATTTTACGAAGAATGAGAAAACAAGAATTCGAATTTCGACTTCGTAGTACGGTGAGGGCAGCACCTCGATAGGGCAGAAAATGTTATGTCCTATATATATATATATATAATTCCCTACTCAGACGCCCCGTACCGCATCTACGTTTATAATATCTTTGGTATAACATAGAATTGTTTCACACCAGTACAAAAAATCCACAAGAATATATAACCATTAGAAAATCTTAATTATTTTCTGAAGATGAACATTTCTCAAGATGGGACTTGGACGGATTTTCGAGTATCACATTCTAAGATGTTCCTCGATTTTTTTTAATCGAGGCATCTACTTTATCGACGTTAAAGTTTTTTTTTCTAATTCTATAGTATTCCACTAGAAAACTTTCTTCGTAATTATAAACATTTTGATATATACAAACGTTCCTTAGTCCGTCCGGTATAACTTCCTAAATCCTGAACACGATATCTCAATCCGTGTGGACGTAGTGAGGATCGAAAAAAATCAGTCAGTGCTCAATATACGCGAACCAAAAAATCCGAAAGTGCTATAACTCGAATGGTAATATCCTATGTCATCGATTTATAAATAAACTTCCTTTAAAACTATAAAAATTTTGATGTATACAAACGTTCTTTAGTACTTTTTATTTAATCTGTCAAATTTTAAACACGATATTTCTATCAGTGTGGGCACAATGAACACCAAAAAAATGCTCATATCCAGGGACTAGTTTGGTCACGTGGTCACGAAGAGCATGCCCAAAAATGATAGTAATTAATTATTCATTATGAATATAACACAAAAATAGTTTTGTCCAATACATTTAGATTGTTTTCTCCTCACCTTTCACAGAAGTGAAGTTAAGTTAACTGATGTTTGAAGTGAAAACACCTAAAAAAATATGAAAAGAAACATGCTGATCTTTGAACTCGAAAATTTTGGTAGTTGTTGTATTAGGTATTTTCACTTCAACTATCGGCTAACTTCACTTTTTTAAAAGCTGAGGGAAAACAATGGATCAAATGCACGACACAAAACTTTATTTCTGTAAAAAAATTTTGCGAAGATATTAGCAAAATAGGGTAAAAATGAACTGAATCCCATGCATTTGATCCCTTGTTTTTCCCTCAGCAATCAACGAAGTGAAGTTAGCTGTTGATTGAAGTGAAAATACCTAATATATTAGAACATGTTTAAGCGGGAATTTCAAATATTACCATATATAATTTTTGAACTTGCGTCATAAGATGCGTACAAAATTAGAACATTTTTATTTTTATTTTCGAATGATCAGAAAAAAATTACCTTTGCGCATTAAAACGATATGGTTTCTTAAGTATTAATTAACAATATTGTGAAACGTTAAATGTCTGCCAGGAACAAAAAACAATTGGAGATCCATTCTTTGAATCCTTGAACCACACAAAATTTGATACCATTAAAGCCTAACCATAAAAATGGTCTAACCTTCGTAGTATTTCATTCAAAATTAGTTTATTGGGCACCTAAGTGTGAAAATTTTATTTCTTTTCTTGCAGACCAACAGGCAAAAAATAACCTTTCCTATTTTAAATTATATGTGAAACAGGTCGGGCACTTATGTAGCAAATAAATTCTTTAAATACGTGAATAGCGCGCAAAAATTTCAAACATCAATATTCTATAATGGTGGGAGGGCGGATCGAGAATATCCTAAGTATTACTCAATTATATCATTGTCATTTTACAAATTTTTAAAAAACTTTCATTGCTTTGAAAACATTAGGAAACAGCGTTTATTCATTATTTAGTTTTTATTATTATAATATTGTAAAATATGGATTAAAATTAATAAACAAAATTAATCAGGATGCGTTCTTGCATCACGTATAATTGCCAATTTGAAAAAAAATTATTCGTTATTGAACTCTGATCTACTTGTTCTCTAAATGCAATTTTGTGTACCCGTTTTATTTATGCTGGCATATAGAAAACGGATTTATTAGAAGCATTCTTTATTATACTTAAAAAAATTTTAATATATAACGAAATGGTGCTCTCATATGTAATATTCGCGAACATGTTAATAAATATAAATTTAATCGTGCGAATTTTGAATTTGTGCACGATCTGTTTTATTTCACTTTCTTTACTTAATTATTTTTCCTTATTTTTCGTGCATTTTTAGTTAATTTATTTAAACAATATATTTCCCAATTTTCGGAACCGCCCCCCCCCCCTAACCCTGTGTGAGCGTCAGCATGAAAAGAGCCCTTTAGGCAGGTTTTAGTTTAAGAGGTATTCACGTTTTTCTAAGTTGAGGTCAAAATGATTATTTTCGAGTTTGAGTGGGGGATAATAGTAGGACCTGTAAGTATATTTAACTGGAGTTTTCTGCTTAATAATAAAAGATAATAAATCTGGAGTTTATATAAATCCCTCTTATTGAATTAATAAAGAGAATAATATGATCATTATTCGATATATGGCTTTTTAAATAGTTTGAAAGTCTATTCCCATTTTATAATGTTGGAAATATTGGAAATCAGAAATTTTTAAATGACATTTTCTTACGCAAATATGAACCCTTACCATGCTTTTAAATATGTTTATCTATTCAAAGTATGTATTTCTACTAAAAATAGTGACATTTTTTCCCAGTGTACCAAATTTTCAGCTCTTTAATATATTTATTATTATTATTATTATTATTATTATTATATTTAATACAATGTCAGTATAAAATTAATTAAGAATAGAAAGGTGAAGCATCATGATCGAAACCAAGATTATTTTGGCATTAAATATTCTTTATTCAAGGCACATACTAGTTATTTCTCAGACATTTTATAATAATAAGACGATTAGTACTACAATACAAGTAATACAATATATAAATAAATTTTCATACATCTAAATTTTCAAGGACGCAAGTAACCATATTTTGCAATAAAGCGAATGAACAAAAAAAATCGCATCAGAAAAATTCAGGAACTGTTTTCCCATTTTTGTTCCAGCTCAATACCCACCAGAAGGAATAGAAAAAGAGCCAAATTTAATTCATTTGAATGCCCTCTCCCGCGTGTTTCGCAGGTTTGGCTTAACATGGATTAAAGTAACAGAACAAAATTATTTAAATGTGTCCACATTATTGTAAAAGCATGGAATGTGATAAAAGCACAAAAGACTTTATACTAAACGACATCAGACTATTGGTAAACATTATTTTCATTTAAATTTGAACACTGAAAATAAAATAAAATGGTGATGAATAAAATTGAAAATTACTTTTCATACAGTTTTTTAACCGAAAATCAATAATAAAAAATTCAATAAACAATAGTGCTTTTAAAACTTTTAATTTTCCGGAAACTCGCAATGTAAAAATGGGAATATTGCATTGAGAGGATAGGGCAGGTTTCGCTCAAAGAAGAAAATGTCTGTTTGCCAGACAATATTGCCTATTATTTTTTAATTCGAGGGGTTCAAAAAATCTACTTCACAGCCATAAATGTCACAGAATACTACTGCCCATCGAATTAAGTTATATAACTCTACCAAACTCTCCTCAAGGGCATGTGATAATTCGTCGTGTGGTCAATCGGGTACAGTTCCCCCGACTTTTTTCCACGAAAATGAAAAATTTTTAAAACTGAATTCGGAGATGCTATGAAATATCATAACAGACGTCCCCGGACTCTTTTTTGAGAGATAATAACAAAAAAGTATATTGTGCTAAATAAAAATTGTATGCATTATTTTTAGGCTACGTCGTTTTACATCTCTGCCTTTCCAATAATTTGAAAATTATTGATGAAATAAACTTTTTTAATTGCCTGCAAACAAGGTGAGTTCCGGGAGATTAGTTACTATGTTTATTTGTAAGTCCAAAGTTTTGGGTCAAAAATATTGTGTAATTTGCAGCCTCCTGTCACCGAGAGTTGAAAATGGCCCATGTGTTGAAAACGGCCATGCGGCGGCGCTAGTAGTAACTTTGTTCTAGTTGTTTTGACTGTTATGTCTTTGTGATGTAGAGTCGTTACAAGCTCTTAAAAATGTATCAAGAAAATGGTTTATTTATATAATTATTGTAAAAATTACACGGTGAATTTTTCTAATATTGTTTTTCTGTTAATTTTATGCTTTTATTGAATTAATTCCATTAATTATCGCTGCGCTATGAAAATCAGTTTATATAAAAGTAAACTCAGAGAAACCCCGAAAACCCCGAATGAAAAAGTTAGAAGCGTTTTAATAATTTTGAAAGATCTGAGGAGAAATGGTTTCGGTTTTATTTTAAAAGAATAATTTTAAGTTTAAAAAAATTTTAAATGTGGATTAAAAGAATATGGAAGACGTGGAGACCATTTTTTATTTTTTTATTTTTCAAGATATAAATTTTTTAAAGTTTCACAAAAATGAAAGATATTTTTTTCAGGTTCATAGGAAAAATTAAAATAATTTTTTATTTCGAAAAATTAATTTTAAAAGATTATTCAAAAAGATTTTAGAAGAAATTCTAAAAATAGTTTAGAAGATTTTAAAGCAAACTGTTTCAATTTAGTAAAATTTCAAAATAAAAAAGAACTAAAATTGGGAAAATTCAAGAAATATCTAGTAAATCTGAAAATAATTTCGAAAGTTTTGAAGAGAACAAACAAATTGTCTTAAAATTGCTGGGACAATTTAGAAGAGTGAGATAATATTTTCAATTTTGGAATATTTGAAAATCTTGAGAAAAATTCGTGTACTTCCCAACTTCTACAAGTTCTAAAAATCTTTTAGAAAGACTGGAATTATTAATAATATTTTGTAAAATCCTATATGATAACAAAAGTTCTTTAAAATTTTCTAGATTCTTTTATAAAATCCCTGAAATATTAAAAAATCTTCTAAATTTTCTCAAGAATTTTAATGAAACTATATTTCCATAAATTTAAAAACAAGATGATAATACTTATTTTCTTGTTCTCAATTCTCAGAACTTAATTTCAACATGGATTTATTATAGCACTTCAAAAAATAAATTTCCATTAATTGAAGTATTGCCAAAGATAAAAAATATTCGTTAATGGTCTTTCTTTAGGAGTGACATACAAAAGTTAAAATATTTTAGCTTTTTTACAAAATCTAATTAATTAAAAAATATCACATTTAAGAGTTGGTTATTTCATTGTAATAGAAAATAATATTTAAGGGCATGTGACACAGCTAAATACCTATATTACCGACCTCACTTTATCAGTTCACTTAAGGGCATGTGACACAGCTAAATACCTATATTACCGACCACAGTTTTTCAGTTCACTGAATGTTTTTTTGAACCTTAGAACTTTTTTTGTAAATAAAATATCGAGCTGAAACTTTGGAAAATGTATTAGAGTGCAATAAAGTACGTTTAGGTACTGCATTTTGGTAGAAACTTCACTGAAAATTATTTCAACTTTTTTCTGAACCTCAACATTTTTTGAACGTTCGAACTTTTTTTATACATAAAATATCGGTCTCAAACTTTGAGAAATGCAAGAGCCGAAATAAAACTACGTTTAAGTAGAAAGCTTAATAATAAAAGATGTAAAAAAATATATTTTAAGGGCATGTTACACAGCTAAATACCTATATTACCGACCACAGTTTTTCAGTTCACTGAATGTTTTTTTGAACCTGAGAACTTTTTTTGTGAATAAAATATCGAGCTGAAACT